>NC_048218.1:41802118-42050088 GCF_002007445.2 Ailuropoda melanoleuca | reverse complement strand
AAAAAACAAAAACCTGTTTCCTAACCTCTTTCTCTAGACATATAAATTCATGAGTCATACATTCTACCTCCAAAGTTACTATGAATGACACTTTAAGCATTTCTCCAGTGGGTATTATGGGTTGCCATTTTTCCAGTTTCTGAGAGTAGCTCACAAGCCACCAACTACTCAGCAACTAAATCAAAAGTATGCCTTTTAGTTATAAAAATTGTTGTTGTTTTTAATGCCAGCAACTCACTTCTACGTACCAGTTTCCTGAATTGGTTATGATAGACATGGTATTGTTATTTTCCTTGACAAGTGATCCTCAATCTCAATGGCATGAAACAGAAAGTTTTTGTTTCCTTCTACTTCACCCAAGATATGTTGGCAGAAGGAGTTCCTCTCATGGTAGCCACTCTAAACTCAAGCTAATGGAGGCTCCATTGCAACAAATAATTCAAAGTTGACAAGGGCATGGGGACTTACTTGCTCAGAGATATAGACCACTTTTGCTTACATTCCATTGGCAAAACAAGTCACACGTACATAACCAACTTCAAAGGAAGAGAGAAATTGCAAGCCAACCATGTACCCTTAAGAAGAGGAGAACTTATAGCAAGAATAGTGGAAATATACTCCCAGAACTCTAGCAATTCATTTATTTAATCATTCAGGTTAGGAAGTAGACAGGCTAAAAGATTTGCATCCTTATGCCTTTTCTGAGTAAGTCTTGTATCTGCACTGCTAAATCAGGAGAGTAGCTGTAACTTTAGAGTAGTTCTAACCTAGAGATGGAAAAATATATTTCATTTCCAATGCAAGCTTACGTAGATTGATAGCAATTGCCCAAGGTGGTATTTTGAGAAGTATTGTGAAGTCTCTTCAAGGCTCAGTGGAAAAGATTGCCATGATTGATTAGTATGTTTCAGATAAGCAAAACTATCATAGACATCTGAAATAGGTAGTTCAATCATTCTACTCTCCAGAGCTCTAAGCATACAATGTGAACAGTCATGCACTAGCTTTAGAATAATAGAAATATTTTAAGTAAAATATCATGTCAAGTACTTACAATATTTTTATAAAATTTATGGTAATTATAGATATCTCAAGAATAGAAATATCTGGCATCTTGCAGACAATAAAAAGAAATACTATCATACCAACAATAAAGCACTAATTACAGATGCATTCATATGCATACATATATATGCATATATATATATATATTTGTTACACATGAGCTTTGACTTAAAGATTAGAGAATGTTTAGCTATATGAAATTAACAACCATCAATTGAAACATGATAAGCTATTTGGCATCATTTGAAAAGTTCCTAATAACTGTATTTAATCAAACCTATCTAGAAAAATTTCCCAAGGCAACATTGGACTGGGAACAAAAGATTATGTCGAAAAAGAAAATATTCCTCTTAGCTCTATCTCCTCCTACTTTTTGTACTTATCTCTGTGTTGATGTCTGATATCCCCAAGAGATTCTANATATGTTTTCCCCAAGAGATTCTACGAAGGAATCCCTGCCAATAATTTGCCATTCGCTTGCATCCCTTCCACTACTACTAGGCAAAATTTGGTCTCTCATGAATGAGATCTGCTACTAAATTTGTAGATGTTACTAAATTTGTAGATGTTTAAGTAAAATACCCTAAATTGTATTGAAAACCCCTTTCCTTCTAACAGTGGGACGCTCAGATTGAACCATGTGGACTCATGCCATAGAACTAATTATTTACCAGAATGCTTTTCTACCCATTTGGCAAAAATATGGTGAATATAACCTAGTATTAATCCGGATCTTCTGAAGAATCATAAAAAACAGTTTAAAAATGTCCATTCTCTTGGGGCGCCTGGGTGGCGCAGTCGTTAAGTGTCTGCCTTCGGCTCAGGGTGTGATCCCGGCATTATGGGATCGAGCCCCCCATCAGGCTCCTCCACTATGAGCCTGCTTCTTCCTCTCCCACTCCCCCTGCTTGTGTTCCCTCTCTCACTGGCTGTCTCTATCTCTTCAAATAAATAAAAATAAAATCTTTAAAAAAAATGTCCATTCTCACTAGTGACATGAACATAGGCATGGCCATTAAGTTCTGTAAAACTGAACAGATCTTTAGTTACATAACTATTACTTATATTGCAGTAAATTTACCTAAGTGATTTTATCTAGATTGGCATTTACCATACCATAATTATAAATTAATTACTTCTTTTGTCAGTCACATATCCTTACCAAATAATATCCATGTTTTGCAGTGTCCTATTCCATAATAGGCCATGTATAATGTTAAACTTAAGAAGAAAATTGGGAGTGTTTCATATAAATATCCATTACAACAGGGCTTCTAGGATTTAGCTGTAATTTAGTCCATTTTCTTACTTTTACAGAAAAGATAGCAAAATCCTCCAAATTAAATAACTTGTCCAAAGTCACAAGTTACTTAGTGGTAGGGCCCAGACTATAACTGTTTTTTGACTGCTAATTCAGTACTAAGTATTCCCCTGAAATTTTTTGTATTTAAAATCAATTAAATAAAAAAATCAGGGGAATATTTGTTTCAGAGGTAGAGTTTAGAGATTCATCAGTTGCATATAACAACCAGTGTTTATTACATCAAGTGCCTCCTTAACGCCCACTACCCAGCTACTCCCCGGATATTTAACTTCAGTTTTAAAAAAGTTTTATATTTTATACTAGATTTATGGTTAAAATAATTGATATTTTGTATAACATCTTACCCCCAAATGTAGTTGTATAATACAATACATTATATAATGAGTGTGACAAAATTTTGACCTGACACTGTAAGGATGGCTTATCCCTACTTAACAATGTCTAGTATAAGATTTGGCGGTCTTGAAGAGTGAGAATGGAATATTTGAAGGCTATTTCACTCAGACATCTGGCAGTTGATTCTAGGAATATTCAAAAAGCTGGGGCCTGACACAGCAACTCTTACTATCTCAGTGCGATCTCTCAAAATGTTATCTCCAGCATGGTGTCTTCCATGTACTCATATTTCTTACGTTATCTCAGGGCACCTAAGACATGTGTCTCAAGAGGGATAGTCAGGTGAAGCCACATCACATTTTATGACTTACACTTGTAAATCACTCAGTGAGATGTCTGATGCATTTTATTTGTCAAGATCATTACATAAGTCCCCCAAAGTTCAAACTGAGGGCACCTGAATCTTCCCTCTTGATGGAGGAGCGTCAACTTCATATTATAGGAAGATGATGTGTGAAGAAATATTTATTGGTATATCTGTTTTTGGAAAATACAGTCTGAAATGGTTCTCTCTCTGGTCATAATAACTCAAAACCATCTCACATTGAAAAAACACTCATCCCCTCCACCAAAACTCCAAAGTCTCACCCTGTTATGGCATTATCTAGGATATCCAGAGCATCCACAATGATAACTTCTTGAATACAGTCCTTTTAAAGGTTATCTGTCCCCACACATCCTACATGCAATGATGGGACAGATAAAGGAGAGCTACTATAGATCCTCCAGTTCAAAAGCTGGGACCTGAAGGCTCTTAAGAGTCAAGGGTCCAGCCTGGAACTTTTTCCCAAATCTCCAAGTAGGGTTTGTTCTACTGTCTGGTAAGATCTCTTTGTGTCTTGGCTCTGCTAAGTTACATAAATACATAATACACAGTAGTAATGGTATAATAAAAGAGTAAGGCAGACACAAAATATTGTTATGGAGTTAATATTTGTGTCCTACCAAAAATCACATGTTGAAACCCTCATATGTTGACCCCCCCATGTGATGGTATTAGGAGGTGGTCCTTTAGGAGGTAATTAGGAATAGATGAGATCATGAGAATCCCTATAAGTCCTTATAGGAGTCATGAGAGGGCTTGCTTCCTTTTTCTGCTCTCTGTCATGTGAAGATACAATGACAAGTCAGCAATCCAGAAGAAGGCCCTCACAAGAACTTGATTATGCTGGTACCCTGATCTTGGACTTCTAGCCTCCAAAACTGTGAGAAACAAATTTCTGTTGTTTATAAGCCACCCAATGGCATTTTTGTTATAGCAACCTGAGCTAAGACAGATAGAAAAAAATAGAGAAAGAACAGGTCTAAATACTTCTTTGTAAATAAATTCAAGAAAAGTAAATGGATTAAACACTCACATCAAAAGATGGAGATTGGTAGAATAAAAAGAATAAGATGAAGAGGAAAAAGAAGAAGGGGAGGGGGAGGAGTCAAGGAGGGGTTGGAGGAAGAGGAAGAGGAGGAAACACAATCCGACTAAATACTCTGCAATAGTTGGAGATTCAATACTCCACTTCCAATACTTGGTAGATCAACAACAACTAGAAGGCTTGAACAACACCATAAAGTAACTAGACCTTATAGACAGCTGTAGAATACAATTCTGTGGAAATTAAACACATATTTGGATGAGAGATGCAATGGGGAGTGACTGCTAATGAGTACAGCATTTCTTTTAGGAGTGATGAATGTGTTTTGAAGTTAAATAATGGTAACAGTTGCACAACTCTGTGAATATACTTAAAAACCCTTCAAAAGGATTAATTTCATGGTATGTGAATGATATTTCAGGAAATCTGTTATAAAAAGTCACTTACAACTTATTAATTACATGACAAATTATACCATTAACAAATAGACAAAGGATCTGAAGAGACATTTCTCCAAAGAAGAGATTCAAATAGCCAATAAGCACATGAAAAGATGCTCAATATTAGCCATCAGACAAACGCAAATATAATCACAGTGAGACACCATTTCACACCCATTAGGATGGCCGTAATAACAGAGAGTGAGAAAACAAGCATTGGTGAGGATGTGGATAAAGCAGAACCATCATAAATGACTGGTTGGAATATAAAACGGAGCAGATGCTGTGGAAAACAGTTTGCAATTCCTAAAAAGTTAAACATAGAGTCACTCTATGACACAATTCTATCCCTAGGTGTATAGTCAGAAGAAATGAAATTTATGTCCACACAAAATTTGCACATGAATATCTGTAGTATCATTATTTATAATAGTCCCAAACAGGAAACAACCCAAATGTCCATCAACTAATGAATGGATAAATAAAATGTGGCATATCGATACAATTGGTTATTATCTGGTAATGAAAAGAAATGAAGTAGTGATAAACACTACAACTTTCATGAATCTTAGAAACATTATGCTAAGTGAAAAAAGCAGTCACAAAAGACTATTGTATGATTCCATTTATATGAAATGTCTAGAATTGGCAAATCTATAACAAGTACAAGTAAATTACTGGCTTCCTAAGGCTAGGGGTTGGGAGGAGGTTGTGGCAATGAGGAGCAACTGCTAATGGTCCAGAGTTTCTAAATATTCTAAAACTCATTGTGAAGTGGTTTCACAACTCTGTGAATAAAGCAAATACCCTAGAAATGTTCAGTTTATAAGTGGATAAATTATATGGCATGTTTTTATATATATATATATATATAAAGCTGTTTTCTTTAAAACACTTATTTTGTTCACACATGTGCAACTTGTCTTTACTTCATATGGCATCATCTCAAAGACTGGGGGCTAGATTTATCTCAAGGCTGAAAATTTATGCATTGAACGCTTTGGGCTCTCTGTCCATTTCTATATATTCTGAATACATGATATTTCCAATATAACATTTTCAATGTAGGCAAGTTTTTTTATTTATCAACCCAAGGCTGCCAAATTCCATGTTCAAAGAGAATGAGTGACCCAACAAATAGCACTTATCTTTTAATAAACTAGCCTGGGAAGTCACATGCTATCACTTCCACTGTACTCTATTGGTTGGGGACGTCTTGAGACCCTGACCAAATTAAAGAGGAGAATCAGCATTTCTTTTTAAGAAGATATAGGATGCATGCCTGAAAATATGTGTATGTGAAAACTACATATTTGGAAAATACAATCTGCTGCAACTAATTAAGAGACGTTTGATGTTAAAACTCTACCAGTTTGCCCCATATTACCAAGTCTCTAATTCTAACATACAATTTTGTTTTAAATTAACTTCTCTAACAAGATTTATCTATTTTAAGATTTATCTATTTTGCCTGTGGAGTCACTCAGGAGAATCACCTTTCGATTAAGGATATGGTGTTCTACCAAGATCCCAGGATTTGTAGTCAGAAAAACCTGAATTTGAAAGGATTGTGAACTTAGAAAAAACATTTAGTAATTTGGCTCCTCCATTTACTCACATGGACATGAGTTTAATATTTTTCCTCAATGAGGTTTTGTTTATTTTCTTAAGGGAGTATGCAACCATGTTTATTTTACAAACATATTCGGTGTTTATTGGATGCCATTCACTATTATTATCACTTCCCAAACGTTGACCAAATGAGGCAGGTGCTACTATTTTTAAATAAAGAAGTAGAGTCACATGGAAGTTAAATAACTTGTCCAAGCTCCTGACATTAGTGCTGGGATTCTGACCTAGGCAGTATGGCTTCAAAGTCCGCACTCACTGCCACCGTGGTATGCTACCTTTCAAGAAGAAGGTAGGAGCACGAAGGATGCACCAGGAAGTACTGAAAGGATGGAGACAACTGCAGCTGAGGGAAGGAGATGATTTTCAGCTACCTGGAGGCAATGTATGTCTGAGAGTCCTCAGCAATACCTTACAGGCACAAGGCCCTTACTTGGCTATTAAGGAAGAGAACTTGAATCTATTTGATTACACCAGCCTGGCACAGAGCACTGAATGAATAATAATGCTAGTCATTATTATTGGGTCTTTCAATCACTTCTCACTGCATCCCTGCCTGGAATTGCACATCTTTTGTCAAAAGGTCGAAGTTCAGTTTCCTACTTCTGCTTCAAGGTGGGATCAGCTTTTTTCTCCATGCTTCTCTCCAGACTCCAGGACTCACATCATCAGGAGAGGGACCATTCCCATGCAGCCTGGCAAACTTCTGGGAGGTCAGATGAATGCTGGGCCCTCCTCAGGTGCAAGGGAGAGCAGACCTCTTCTTAGAGTGGCTCCTCCTAGGGGTAGTTGCTGAAGTGGCAGACTAATTGACCTGCTTCTTCAGTCATTTGTGGGGGTGAGTGGGAGTGGGAGGGTGGGAGGAGGACATGGAGAGTATAAGAATAATTGGGAAAATTCATAGTTATTTTGAAAATGGTTAAAGACCTGTTTAATTGAATTTCTATATGTTGGGAAATATAGAGTAAGGACAACAGAAAAATAGTTCATCTCACTGGAATCCTGAACAGAAACATCTGAAATGAAGTCAGGACTTAGGAGACCCTGAAATGGAGCCTGTAGGCCATTGCGGAGGTTAGTCCTATGCATGTCCACATCTAACTTCTTAATTTTTTAAAAACAACTTATATGTCTGTGGTTTTTGCTTTTATAAACTCTTTCTTCTTCCCACTCAGAGCACATTTCACTTTCCTCTGGAATTTGTCTCCTAGTTTTGAATTCCTAAAGCCCTTGGTTTATTTTATGACCTCAATTCTTTCTTTGAAAAAACTGAATATCAGCAGTACTAAAAGTAATAGGAATCAAAATTTTTAGGTTTTGATTTAAATGTTTTAACTTTTCAAGGTCCAAATGTCATTGTTATCTCTATACACACAAACACAAACACTCAGTTGTTTGAGAAATATGGTGAATGGTCATCAAATATTAGAAGATATGTGGGCAATATATGTGTTTGTGTTGCAGAGAGGTAGAAGACAATTCTTTCTCAGAAAATAACTATTATGGAATAAAACAATTTATAATAAAGGAAATTTTCTTAATCTGTTAGAACCAAATCATGGTCCTGAATATTGAAAAGCCTAAAGGGATGCAAATTTTTGCTCACATAAATAAAAGATATTTACTGTAACAAAAAATAATCTGCTAAATGTCAGTTAAAATAAAAATAAATCATCTATCCCTATTCTGTTGAGGGTTTTTAATCAGGAAAAGATGCTGTATTTTGTCAAATGCTTTTTCTGCATCTATTGACAAGATCATGTGGTTTTTATTCTTTCTTTTATTAATGTGGTGTATCACATTGATTGATTTGTGAATACTGAGCCATACCTGCAGCCCTCGAATAATACACTTGATCATGGTGTATAATTCTTTTAATGTACTGTTGAATTTAATTTGCTAATATTTTATTGAGAATTTTTGCATAATAGCCAAACTATAGAGAGAGCCCAATGTCCATCAACTGGTGAATGAATAAAGAAGATGTGGTGTGTATGTATGTATATATATATATGTGTGTGGTGTGTATGTATATATATATATATATATATATACATACACACACACACAATGGACTATTAGCCATCAAAAAGAATGAAATCTCGCCATTTACAATAACATAGATGGAGCTAGAGTGTATTATGCTAAGTGAAATAAGTCAGCCAGAAAAAGACAAATACCATATGATCTCACTCATATGTGGAATTTAAGAAAGAAAACAGAATATATGGGAAGGGGGGAAAGAAAAAAAGAGAGAAGGGAAATAAGCTGTAAAAGACTCTTAACAATAGAAAACAAACTTAGGGTTGATGGAGGGAAGTGGGGGGAGGGATTGGCTAGATGGGTGGTTGGTATTAAGGAGGGCACTTCTTATGATGAGCACTAGGTATTGTATGTAAGTGATGAATCACTGATTCTACTTCAGAAACCAATATTGCACTGTATGTTAACTACTTAAACTTTAAATTAAAACAATCGATCAACCAATCAATCATGACTATGGAAAACCATCTTGGAAACAAAGAAAGATCATCAACCAAACAACTAGATCATCAACCAAACAACTAATTTTAATCAATAAGCATTTTATAAAGTTAGATAAATACTTATGGATTAGTAATGGGGAGTTGTCAAAATGGACCTTGGATATGAACATATAATACTGATTTTTTGTCGCCATATCAGCTATGCATGCCTCTCCATGTTATTAAGGCAGTCTTTTAAATTATGTTATGGCAATTTAACAAAAATAATTTAAATTGTTTATGGAATCATTCAAACATTTTGGTTATTTCTAAAAAAAAATCAACATTTTTATACTGTACATCTATTGCCTAAAATTGAAACACACACTCACAATAAGGTTTTATGATATATATATACTATTAGCATATAGATCTTACACATTATTTATGCAAAAAAGTAGAATGGTTCTTAAATTCTCAAAAAATATTTTTCAAAAATACAGTGTATTTTTGTTTCTCCAACAGCATTTTCATTGTTAATTATTTTTTGCAGTATAATTTTATATATAATTAGGTTTATTTTAATCTATGAAATTTTATAAAATTTTGTTTATAGCTGCTTTGAGGCATCTAATTTTGGTGCATATTTGCCATCATTGTGTCATGGTTTTCCTCTTAGTCTGTATACTTTAAGGTGATAACTATGTCGTGTTCATATTTTCTAGATCATTCTATGTAACCACATATATTTATCAAATTAATGAATTTGTACTTACTGTGTATGTGCTATGTTTTCTAGATCTCAAAATTAAAGGAAAAACTGGCTATAATTATTGTCTGATTTTTTTAAAAAGTGTGGCAAACATTTGAGGTCTCAATTGTTTCCAGTAAATTTTAATGCAAGATGTAAAAAGATATATATTTGAGTCTTATTTCTTCCATTGTCACTTTCTGTAATAAATTGTTATCAAAGGTGACATGAATAGAATAATAAATCTGAAAAAGTAGTTACTTTCCCACCTTCTTGGGTAGTAGTTGAATCTTTGATTATGTTTCATCAGGAATGCTGCTTTTTAAAGCTTGTCTGTGAAGGTAAGAATTTGTTTAGTTTGCTCATCCACCAAAGCAGAAAATTAGATTATTCTAGAAGACTGATCAGCAGAGCAGAAAGTTAGCTACATCTACAGGTTAGTGGAGGTGGCATTGAGATGGAAAGTCATGCTGTGTCACCATGTTGGTGAAATTATTTGAGAAGTGAAAGCATAAAAATCATTCAACAATTTCTTCATGAAATAAATTATATTTCATTGAAATAACCTGAAACAAATCCAGGAAAAATTAAATCTGCTTATAGAGACAGGTAGAAAATATAAGAAAGTGAAATGTGTGGAAACTGAAAGATACGAGGGAAGATACTGAGTAATGCAAATGTGTGAGGAGCAGCATTTACATTAGTATCTACTGCTGTCTTATAAATTATCTCAAATGGTGCCTTAAGTCAACACAATTATAATCTCACAGTTTCTGTGGGTGAAGAGTCTGAACATTATTTGGTTCAGTTTTTGTTTAGGGTTTCTACAACTGCAACCAAGATGTCAGCCTTTATCTGGAGACTTGACTAAAAAAGGATCTACTTCTAAGTTCACTTAGATTGTTGGGAGAATTATTGTTTGTGGCTGAGGGCACTGTCCTCTACAACTAGAAGCTGCCCTCTGCAAAATCGAGGCTACTTGTGGTTTTTTTGCCATGGGGCGTTCTCCTTAGGCACACTCACACCAAAGCAGATTGCTTCTACAAAACTGATAAAGAGGAAAGTCTATACAGTGAATCTGCTACCACCATAGGATTTTACATAATATAGCATAATTATGGGAGTGTCCTTCCATCATTTTTGCCATAGTCTCTTGGTTGGAAGCAAACCACAATTCCCATCCAGATTCAAGGGGAGGATGTTACAAAGCAGTGTGAATATCAGAAGTTGGTATCAACTCAGGGCCTTCCCTACACAGAATTTGAGGATCAAGAGCAATGAGAATCGCTGGCTCATATGGTTGTTCTATTTTTAGTGTTTTGAGGAAACTTAAAAATGTTTTGTATAGTGTCTGAACCAATTTTCATTCCACCAACAGTGAGCAAAGGATCCTTATCTCTACATCTCTACCTGTTATATCTTGTCTTCTTGATGATAGCCATTCTAACAGGTGTGAAGTGATATCTCATTGTGATTTTGTTTTGATTTTCCTGATAATTAGTGATGCTGAGCATCTTTTCATGCATCTGTTGATCATTTGTATGTCTTCTTTGGAAAAAAAGTTAATTTTCTTCCTCAGCCAATTTTTAAAATCTTATTGGGTTTTTGTTATTGAGCTGTGTGAGTTCTTTATATATTTTGTATATTTGTCCCTTATCCAAAATATGGTTGGCAAATGTTTTCTTCCATTACGCAGTTTACCTTTTCATTTTTTGACCACTTTTTGTTTTTTTGTTTTGTTTTGTTTTACTCTGCAGAACCATTTTAGAAAAGATAGTCTTGTCCTCATTTTCAAAGAAAGCCTTTCGTCAAGGCCTTTTCACAGAAGAGCTTCTGCTAAATGTTGAACATTTGAGGGTCCTTGCTCTACCTTCTGAAAATGCATATCAATTTCACAGAGTTTGACTTTAAAAGAATGCAACACTTAACTAAGGTAGTACATTTTCAGGGGCAAATAGGTAGCTCTGAATAGAGTTTTCCCTTTAGAATCAATATAGAATATCAAAGCTGTATATATAAACAGCTTTGGAATCTTCCAGAACAGTTAATTCCCTATTATCGATTATTTACAATAAAGTCCTTCATTTTAAATAACGTGTTACCTAAATGCCAATGGCAAATGCCATTACTGAGGTGCTGCCTCACACCTCAGCACAACTTTGAATACCGTGGAGGATTGAATAATACAACGTATTTTCACTTCTACCTTGAGTAAACTGTTATACAGCTTGTAGTAACCACTTCTATTATAACTGATCATATAGAAACTTCCTTTCAGATCATATCGTTTAGTTTCACAATTTTTATTTGCTTCCCTCCTCCCCCCATAGCTTCTATTTCTCAATAAAAAGTGTTTTAAAATTCCTGTCAGCTAACTATATCATCAATGTTGCCTGGGAATCGTTCTCTGTTGATTGAATTCCCTCCTGACATCGGGTCACATTTTCATATTTCTTCATTTACAAAATAATTTTTTATTGTATCCTGGACATTGTAGATATTATGTTGTAGAGATTTTAGATTCTGAACATTTTTTTATTTTGTTATTTCAGAAAATTTTTGCCTTTGCTGAATTCAAAATACAAACTTTGTCTTTAATGGCATCGCAAATCTCAGTTATTTCCACTTAGTTGAAATGCTTGGATTCTGTCCCATCTTTCCATATTTAGGGAGTCATCCAGATATTTGGGTAGAGTTTGCACACAAACAAATGGACAACACAGGGCTCTTTCCTGTGTGCTTGTCTATTTCCATTTCCTGTGATTTTCCCAAACTCTGTCGACCCTTTCTTCAAGAAACCAAAACTATGGATTTCATGCCAGAATTCTAGGTATTCTGTGTAGTCAATGCTTTCCTTCAAGCGAAAAGCATATAAACTCAGTCTAATGCAAGACCATTTCTTTTTAAATGCTTACTACTCTCAATTAACTGTATGATTTTCCATTCTTTCCTGTGCCTTCAAGTAGGTTTTGTGTGCATGTGTGTATATTTTGACCATAGTTTATAGATATTGTTATAGGATGGTCAATCCATCATATCAGGAGTCCATGCCCATATCAGGAGTGGTTCTTTTCCATGAAAAGAACCAGCGATTAAAGGATGCAGTTTAGAGTTTCAGGGTTTTTCGTGCTTTGACTCTGACTTTTTTGGATTTCTTCAGTGGCTTAGACATCACTAAACTGTCCTCTTTGTTGTTGTTGTTGTTGCTGTTCTTCATGAAATTATAATCTCCAAATGAATAAATAATACTAATAGCCTATGACTGCCAAATGGGAAGATCCCTTAATAATTTAATGATATAATTTTGAAATTCTTTAGCCTGAATTTGCAGCCAATCTCATTCCTCTAAGCCTATATTCCTGAGGATTTCTTCAATTGGTACCAAACTTTACTTTTTCTCTTTTCTTAGTAATTAAAAGTTACTTTTGATCCAAGGAAAACTAGAAATTATTGAACCTGAGAATATAATTTCTCTAGAAATATAGACACAGCAATGTAGTGCAAAACATAAATTTAACTATTTTCATATTTCTGTATGTTTTTAAATGGAGGTCATTTTCTTGAATAAATAATTATTTGAATTTTGAATAAACAATCCTGAGTTTATTCAGTGTCTATTATTAATCTCTGGGATAGCTAACAAGTGTTGCTTTTATAGCAGTGACATGACCATGATGTCTTTTCACATACAATTTTAGAATATTAGTAATTTGGAAACACCAAGGAATAACTTTGATATAATTAGAATGATTTAAATTCTCCCTAATAATGAATCTAAAAATAGGAATAAATCACTTCTAATTCATGTGATAATAGTTAATTTTTATTTCAATAATGCTTGTAAAATTCTATTAGAAGGCAATGGATTAATGAATTATTAATAACCTTTTTTCTCCTTATTAGGAAATATATATTGGTGATCTTGATTAGTACCCCTTTATGGAAAGCTTTCACATTTATCAAATTGACACACTGGAAGGGGCGGGCTAAAGACTAAAACATGCCATTGTGCACATTGAGGAAAAAAAACAGAGGATTCAGGTATTATGTCTGCAGTAGGAGTTTCAGGACTGCTGTGTTCTCTCCATTTCTATGGAAGGGCACTTGTTTCCTGTTAAAAGTAGATTCTGTCCTCTGGTGCTCAGAACACCACAGACTATATAGCCTGAAGACAAGTTAGCGATATTGCATTCACAAGAATTCTTAATCTAATATGAGTGCTTGTCTTGGAACCCACTGGTGCCCACCACTCACATACCTCTATAAGGGCTTATACTATTTAACAAGGATTATGCTTAACTGTATTCAGGATAATTGAAGATACTTCACAAATTTAGTCTGATGATGATGCCACAGTATCACATTAGCAATTATCCAGTGATCTGTTTTCAATAGAAAACACTGATGAATATATAACACTGTAGGTCTGTTAGTGTCTTCTATTAGTGTCTTTCTGTTAGTGTCTTCATTTCCGGAAAATAAGATGCAGCACATGAGAATTTTATATTCATAATTTCACAAACCAATTTGGAAATTCTAAGAAACAAAGAAAACATTGAATATTTAAGTGATTTCTAAAAGAAACAAGTTCATACATTTTTTTCTCCTATTTTATTCAGGATTGAACCAGAGAGTTTGTAACACTATATTAAATTGTCAGAAAATCGGCATTAAATGTGAAACAAAATACAATTTAAGATGGAAATTTTCTGAGATCTGTACATCTTACTACCCAAAAGACAGATACTATAGTTAAAAATCATTGTGAGGAACAATAATTTTTATGGAATCAGTATGATTTTACTTTTAGACAAAGGAAAGCCTCAAGCTTTTACCTCTGCCTCAACTTTGGCATGGAGTTTAATAAAGATAAATGATAATATGAATAAGAAGAGGCATCTCTTACTGCTTCACACTTCAGCACCCTGAACCTTTTCCTATTTATTTTACTTTATTAATTTTAAAGAAGATGACACTTAAGTGCCCTATCGTTGCATTGATAGATAACAATGAAGAAATATGAAGTATTTGGGATTTGAGTGTGGAAAAAAAAAACTATTGAAAAAGAGGGACAGCTAATAAGAGCTAAATTATTAATAAAAGTCCAGGACCAAATAGCTTCATAGGGGAAATAAACCAAACATTTAAAGAAGAGTTAATACCTATTCTTGCCAAACTAGTCAAAAAAATTGAAAAGAAAGGAAAATTTTGAAATTCATTCTATGAAGCGAGCATTACTCTGATACCAAAATGAGATAAAGACACCACTAAAAAAGAGAACTATAGACCAATATCCCTGATGAATATACATGCAAAAATTCTCAAAAAAAAATACTAACAAACTAAATCCAACAATACATTTAAAAAAATCTTTCACCAGGATCAAGTGAGAATTATTCCTGTGTTGCAAGGTTGTTCAATATTCACAAATCAATATGATACACCACATTAAAAAAAGAAAGGATAAGAACCATATGATCCTATCAATAGATGCAAAAGAAGTGTTTGACAAAGTATAACATCCACTCATGATAAAAACCCTCAACAAAGTAGGTTTACAGGGAACATACCTCAACATAATAAAGGCTGTATGTGAAAAACTCACAGCTAATATCATTCCAAGGTCAGGAATAAGATAAGCATGTCCACACTCACTACATTTATTTACATTTATAAACATAAAATTTATGTAATCATGTAACCCTTTACAAATTTTTATCAGAGAGAATTAACTTGCAAAAGTAACATTTTTCTTTAATGTGCAGTAGTGTAGAGTCATAAGTTTATTAAGGTACAGATCATAGACCTGTCTCCTGTAAGAAGCATAATAAATATCCATTCTTTGTTTTAATTACTACCATTAATCCTATAATTACCCACAAGCCTACAAAGGCAGCACATTTTACCCACTTATTTATACAGAAATCTTCCACATCCACAAGGCTACATTTCTTTAATAAGAAAAAATAATTCCAACAGAAGATAAATTTTTGAAAAACTGCCAAAACACGAATGCCTAACATATGTTTTAAATAATCTGCATCTTGTCTTCCTAGAAATCAAATGCTTTTTCTTAAAGAAAAGTTCTAGTCCCTCCAACCTAATGGTCACTCCTTTAGCCTTATTTAATGTAATAAGATTTTAAAGGAAAAAAACCTTTCATTTCAATAATTTTGGAATCAAATAGCGTGGTTAGTTTTCTCTCTTTGTCTCTATGTCTGTCTTTTTGTCTTTTCTCCTTTATCTCATGCATATGTTCAAGCACACACCATAAAAAAAAAGCATAACTCTAACTACATAAACTATAACTTGTTTAAAATTAACATTTCAGTAAAACAGTTTACAGTGAATGTCAACCTTCACCAAGATTTAACTGTGGTAATGTAATTTCTTAATAATATTGAAAACTGGAAATAATACTGAATACTGAAATACAAAGAATACAATATAGGATTAGTTGAATACATTTTACTTTGACTAAACAAATATTACAATAGCACTGTATAAATGTGTTTATAAGCATTCTCATATTCATAATATCATTTTAACAGATAAATCCTACTACAAGATTTAATGTGAAGAATGACCAATTTGTACAAACATGTGTACACATATAGATAGTTATGATAATTTTCACCTATAATTGAGTATTTTTAAGACTGTGATAAGGTAACAAGTGAATTTTTTTATTACTGACTATAACTCTTCCAGTAGCAATGTAATCATTTCTAGCCAAATGCTATATTATCTATTATAATAAAGATAGAGAATAATTAAATTCTTAAGAGAAGTATATGACTAAAACTATGAAATATCTCAGTCAGAAAATAAAAATCCATTACAATAATGAATGATTACTTGAACAAAAACCTGATACCAGTGTTTTCTATTTTATAACTTATTTGTTAAAAATCAAAAGGAAGTGACATTTTTTATCATGTTCTCATATCAGGTAACAGTACTAAGACTCATCCTCAGAAATAACTTTTGGGGGCACCTGGGTAGCACAGTCATTAAGCGTTTGCCTTCGGCTCAGGGCGTGATCCCAGTGTTATGGGATCGAGCCCCACATCAGGCTCCTCCACTGGAAGCCTGCTTCTTCCTCTCCTGCTCCCCCTGCTTGTGTTCCCTCTCTCGCTGGCTGTCTCTCTGTCAAATAAATAAATAAAATCTTAAAAAAAAAAAAAGAAAGAACTTTTGATTTATCTATATCCAATCATTCCTTAGAATATACTTCTAGGCTTACTATATTTCAACGTTTACATGCTATTTTTTGTAGTGTAAGACTTATGAAGGCATTCTAATGTATGTTTTGTTATATCCTATAAACATTCAATTTTGTTTCGATGTCCGTTAAATGTACTAACTTAACAAAGGAGAAAATTTTAGTTTTTAATTTTGGTAAAAAACACATAACATGAAATTTAACTTCTTATCCATTGCTAAGTGTACAGTTCAGTAGTGTTGAGCATATTCACATTATTGTGCAACAGACCTTCAGGATTTTTCAAAAGTTTTTTCCAAACCTGAAACTCTGTACCCATTAAACAACAACCCCCGCCCCCCATCTGCCCTCCCATAGTTGTTAAAAATAACCATTCTATAAGACTTTCTTATCTGGCTTGTGTCTGTGCAGTTTGATTTTTCTGTAACCCATCTCAAAACCTGCTTTCCAAGAACGCACCAAGTCTTCTCATTTCCCATTGAGGCTGTCATTTCAGGACTTTCATCCACATCCCATTGGTTAGGACGCTCTTTCCCACCTCTTGTACAGGTAACTTCTTTTCCCCCCTTATTTATCAATAAATAATTGGCATGCATTACTGTACAAGATTCAGGCATACAGCATGATGGTTTGATTTACATATATTGTAAATAATTACCACAAAAAGTTTGGCTAGTGTCTATCTCCTCATAAAGATAAAACAGAAAAGAAAGATGAAAAAAAATACTTTTTCTTGTGATAACAAGTCTCAGGATTACTCTCACTAACTTTCCATATGTCATATAGCACTCTTAGCTATAGTCATCTTATTTTACATTATATCCCTAGTACTATTTATCTTATAACTAGAAGTTTAAACCTTGACCTCCTTCCTCCAACTCCCCCTCCCCCACCCTTAGTCTCTGGTAACCACAAGTGGTTATGACAGCATTATCAACAATAGCCAAATTATGGAAACAGCCCAAATGTCCATCAACTGATGAATGGACAAAGAAGTTGCGGTGTCTATATATGCAGTGGAATATTACTCAGCCATGAAGAAGAATGAAATCTTGTCATTTACAAAATGGATGGAGCTAGAGTGTATTATACTAAGTGAAACAAGTCTGACTTCTTTTTCTGTGAGTTACGCGGGGTTTGTTTGTTTTGGTTTTGGTCTTGGTTTTGGTTTTATAGATTACATATGTGAGATCATATAGGATTTGTTGTTTTCTGTCAGACTTATTTCACTGAGCATAACACCTTCAAGCTTCATCCATGTTCCACAATTTCTTTTTGTTTTCTGGCTGAATGATATTCTGCTGTATATTTGTACCACAATTTCTTTATCCATTCATCCATCAGTGGACACTTGGGTTCTTTCTATTTCTTGGCTATTTTAAGTAATGCTGCTATGAACGCAGTGGTGCAGACATATTTCAAGTTAGTGATTTTCTTTCCTTTGGGTATATTCCCAGAGGTATAATTATGGGGTTATATAGTAATTCTATTTTTAAGTTTTTAAGCATTCTCTATATTATTATGCCCAGGGTTCTCTTTCTCCATGCCAACATTTGTTATCTCCTGCTTTTTGATCATGGCCATTCTTAATAGGCATGAGGTAATATATCATTGTGGTTTTAATTTGCATTTCCCTAATGACTGGTGCTGTGGAGCAGTTTTGCATATACCTCTTGGCCTTTCATATATCCTCTTTGGAGAAATGTCTATTCAGGATTTTTACCAATTGCTTAATTGAGTTATTTGTTGTTGTTGGTGGTGGTGGTGGTTTTGTTTTTGTTTTTGTTTTGCTTTTGAGTGGCATGAGTTCTTTATATATTTTGGATATTGGTATATGGTTTGCAAATATGTTTTCCCATTCCATGAGTTTTCTTTTTACTTTGTTGATTGTTTCTTTTGCTGTGCAAATGCTTTTTATTTTGATGTGGTTTCACTTGCTTACTTTTTATTTTGTTGTTTATGCTTTAGGTGTCATATCCAAAAATCATTACCAAGACCCAGGTCAAGGAGTTTTATTTCTGTGTTTTCTTCTAGGAGTTTCAGGTCTCACATGTAACTTGTTAATCTATTTTGAGTTAATGTTTGTGAATGGTGTAAAAAATGGGTTCAGTTTTCTTCTTATATATGTGAATATCTAAATAATCCAGCAAAATATATTGAAAATAATGTTGTTGTTGTTGTTGTTGTTGTTTTAATTCAGTTTTTTGTCAAAATTAGTTGATTGTGTATGTATGAGTTTATTTCTGGGCTCTCATTTCCATTCTATTGTTCTATTTGTCCATTTTTATACCAATACCATACTGTTTTGATGATTATAGCTTTACAGCATAGCTTAAAATCAGAAAGTATGATGCCTTCTGTTTTGTTCTTCTCACAATTTCTTTGGCTATTGGGCATCTTTCCTGGTTCCATATAAATTTTAGGAGTGTTTCTTCTACTTCTGTAAAAACTGACATTGGGATCTTGATAGGCATGGCATTGACTCTACAGCTTTTGCTAGTATTGATATTTTAACAATACTAATTCTTTTAATCCATGAATATAAGACACCTTTCCATTTATTTGTGTCTTCTTGATTTTTTCATCAATGTCTTGTAGCTTTTCAATGTAGAGATCTCTTACCTCCCCAGTTAATTTATTCCTAAGTATTTTATTATTTTCAATTCTATTGTAAATGGGATTAATTTCTTTATTTCTTTTTCAGAAAATTTGTTGTTAATGTGTAGACATGCTACTATTTTTATATGTTAATTTTGTATCCTGCAACTTTACTGAATTCATTGATTAGATCTAACAGGGTTTTTTTGTAGAATCTTTAGGATTTTCTGCATATAAAATCATCATCTGCAAATAGAGACAATTTTACTTCTTCCTTTCCAATTCTGAAAACTTTTTCTTGCCTGATTGCTCTAGCTAAGACTTATAGTACTGGGTTATATAGGAGCAGTAAGATTGGACATCCTGTCTTCTTCCTGATCTGAGAGAAAAAGCTTTCCACTTTCCGCCATTGAGTATTATGTTAGCTAGTGTTTATCAGATATGACCTTTGTTTTGTTAAAATATGCTTCTTCTATGTCTAATTTGTTAAAAAGTTTTGTCAGAAGTGGATCTTGATGGGTGCCTGTGTGGCTCAGTTAGTTAAGGGTCTGCCTTTGGCTCAGGTCATGATCCCAGAGTCCTGGAATTGACTGTTCAGTGGGGAGTCTGCTTCTCCCTCTCCCTCTGCCGCTCCCTCTGCTTGTGTTCTCTCCCCTTCTCTCTCAAGTAAATAGATAAAATCTTTAAAAATAAAATCTTTGTTCTACAGATGAGTGAAATCTTTGATTAGGATTGCTACTTGTGCCCTTGCAGGAATAAACATGGTTTGACAAGATCTGCATGTTGGTTGTTTCAAGTTCCTCCCCCCTTCTCCATCACAGTCAGACTACTAGTGGTTCAGCCCTGAAGATTCCCCTGCAATCCCTGTGGTGTGAGATCAGAGTAAGGTCTCCTGCAAAGCAACTCACAATGTGGTGCAGGGGGCTGGTTGTCCTTCCTGGATTCTCTTTTTCCACTGACGAAGCCAGAGAATTCTCCACATGCTGCTATGCTATTCTGGGATAAGGACAGCACAGTCACTGTGTAGCTGCTTCTCCTAGTCTTCTAATGCAGTCTTTGTCCCTATGGTACAGGGGGTAGCATCACCCTCACCCCCATGTTCTAGGATTTTCTCAGTGGTGTCTTGTTCTTGAAAGGTTGTTAGTTGTTCTTTTGATGAGGAGCAAAGTCAGGAATGACCTATGCCACCATCCTGGTGATGTCACCCAGTTTTGTTTTGTTTTTCCTAAACCATTTTATTGAGGTGTGATTGACATGGAAAAAGCTGTACATGTTTGATGTATACAAATTGATGAGTTAGGAGATAAGTATCCACCAAGAAAAATTACTATAATCTATGCCATAAATGTACCTTTCCTAAGTTTTTATTTTTAGTTGTACAATATGTCAAAATCAAGTAGCTTTCAAAGCAAATAATGTCTACTACATTATTTTTCTCCTTGATAATTATTAGTAGCACTACACTTGGTAGTTTATAGACATATACTCTTAAAATTGAATTACTTAAAACCTTATTGATTTATATGATTTTTAACTCATTATTCTAGATTGCTTGTATGAAATTTTACTTTAAATTTACAGTGATTATTTATTCACCAAATTTCCCTCACACTCAATTCTTAACAAGAAATACTAAAAATGTATATCAGTAAATATCTGTTAAAATTATATTCTGCTTGTTGTGGAAGATCTTGATTTTCTGAAGAATGCTATTATACATAAATGACAACTAATGTTTTATCTGTAATATTTCATTGTAATACAATGTACTGATTGATTTTATGTAGAATTAAGTTCTTTAAACAACTAAGGATAAATACCATTTACGTATTTGTAGCTCAAAGCAATATAATTTGAAAAAAACAAATAAATATGATGTTTCCGGTTAGGTTCCTTTCAGCTTTTAACCTTATTCTATAATATAGGAAGTTTGGGGAAATTCCTTATCTATTTCTGAGGAAATTGGTTAATGTATTTTTCAAAAGTGCTAGAATATTTTAAGTTAGGATAAGTCTTAACAACGATGTGAGCTATCCCCAGTCTGCCGTTGACCTCTATAATCATGCCATTCTCTCTTTCTCTTGAGGTTTTATAATTATTTCCTAGAGGAGTGAGGGTCCAATGCCTTAAGCAAAGTCTTCTACAAGGAGATCACCCAAAGAAAGTGTATTCTCAGGGGAACAGCTGTCCCCATTACAGCACTGCTCTAGTATTCCCTCCAGGCATAATTAATTAGGTGAACTCTTAAAAACTAGTATTCTGATAACCGAATTTTATTTAGGGTTGATAAAAAGTGATAGTGAGGATTTTTTTTACAACTAAGAACATGAAAAGAATAAAAAGATAATTTTCACCACAAGATATTCATTTTTTCTCACTTTTCTAACCCATTTACATTAATATGACCCATCCATATGTTTAACATTGAGTATACATTAAAATTTAGTATATATCTTGGATAGTATTTATCAAAATGTAAAGTACAGTTTTATTTCAAATAGTTAATAATGAAGGTTTTATCTTGCATGCCGTTTTTAAAACAGCTTCATCTCTCTGGCCCAAGGGATTATTTTGAGGTAATTTGTTCTGCCTGTCAATGCTATCAGAGGACATTGGTATCTGTAATTCCTAAATGGCTTGTTTAGCAACAGATTCAACCATTTGCAAATAATGTCTCTCAAAAAAAAAAAAAGTACCCTTTTTGTGTATAGTGGAATAAATGCTCTTTGTAGTAGCAGAAAAATGGGCAATGTTTTATGAGGTGATCTTCAGAAAAGGTCAGATTTCCAAATCTATTTCTAGAACAAAGGGATAGATATTTAGAATGTCTTAATAGAGATAGAATAATTAATATTTAATAATATTTCCAGTGCTTTTATTGTGCTGTAATGACAAATATTTACACAATGACAACATTAATCAACTATTGTGAATTTAAAGAAAATCCTTTTATTTCTAATTTCTGGGAAAAAAAATGTTTATCTGTTGTGAAATATAGCCATCATAAGGCAAGGTAAAATATCTTTGTTTCAAAAAGTCCCCTTTGGGTTCAAGAAAACCAAAAAACAAATGAACAGAAAAATGAAAATAATACATGGTTAATATGTTTTTAATTAATTTAAGAGAGATTAGAGTTTTTCTTTCTGCTTGTTATTGCTGAGGCTGTGATTTGGTCTCAATACAAAAATTTATTAAAATTAAAAATACATAGTGTGGATAAATATAGAATTAATTCTTAATTGTGTTTGGCTTCCCCATTTGAATTTTACATTGTTTTGTTTTTTTTTTTCCATTCTCATTAATCATCTGGTAACTATTTTTTACTTGGATTTTTGGATGTTCATAAAAATCAATCTTTAGACCTGAGCTGTGGGATCTATTTTTTTACCCCCCTCTTCACTATATATAAACTTTCTCTACTTTTTCTGTTATCAATCTCTATAAACGTTTTTTTTCTTCATTTACCTTTGTATACTTTAGAATACAGTCTAAGCTACTATACATGGAGCCTCTGGCTTAGATGAGGCATAATTTTATTTCACACTTACTTAGCAGACATGAGGTGAGTGGTTCAGCCTCTTAGGGAAGCTCAGCTCCACATGAACATTCATGCTGGAGCTGGAGGCAATCTTTTTTATCATTGAACAAGAATTACCATTATTTTGTCCATTCAATCTACAGGAAGAAAAAGATACTTAAATTCTAGGGAAGCAATTTCCTTTTAAACGACGAGACCAAAACAGTTAAAGAACTCCCTCTCACTTTCTATTTATTATATTTTAGACAAATGGGCATACAAAGCTATATACAAGAGAGGTCAGGGAATATGGGTCAGCTGGGTGACCATATCCCCAGACAATTCGCTATTATCACATACAACGGGAATAACACATTTTGGGTAGACATTAGCAATGTGCTATATAAAATTAGAAAATTTTGAGTAATATAATATTGATTTTCTTTCTTATACATTGTATAAGCAAATTAAATTCTTTCTGTCTATAGGTTCAGTTGGACATTTTAATCATTTCCAATTCTCTAGACTTCTTTAATGATATCAAGGATATCGTAATCATTTTCTAACCTATTTGAATAGTTACGGCTGGTTAATTTTTCTACAGGACAACTTTGGAATGTATTGACTATATTCAAGAAGTATTACAAAATGTTCAGCAAACTTTTATCTACTTAAATGATTAAATTATTGGTGCCAGTATAATCCTTCCACTATATTTCAGCTTTATCTTTTACTGTTGCCTATCCATTCTTTAAATCCATAACTCTATATGTTTACCTTTATGGTTCTGCTTCTATTGTTCTCTTTGCTTTGAGTGTTTACTTTTGCTTTTATTGGAAATTTTCCAAACCTATAAAGCCTGAAACAAATGTTACTTTTTATTTGTCATCTTTTCTTTTGCCCTAAGTAAGAATTGATCTCTGTGTTCTAAAACTCTATAGTATTTCTATTTTGCTACTTATTTTACTAATTTACCTTATCCTATGATAAAATAGGGAATATAATGTAGCACAGTAACTTCTGGATAGGATGGAGTAATTTGCTGCAGACCAATACTCCTCTCATGAGCAATAGAAAAACTAGAAAATTAAATAAAGACCTCAGAAGTAATGAGGATGAGAGGAACTAAGTTTCTGGAGGTGTAGAATCATATAGTGATGAGCTGACAATCTTCAGACACATTTTTTTCTGAGGAAATTTGTGAATCCTGGTCATTGTCAAGAAGCTTAAAATATGAATTTGCCTGGGTAGAGTGGAACTTTTGTAGAAGATCACAACATTCAGGGCTTTTTTCATCTCCTGGGCTAGAGAAAGAAATAAAAGGAACTTTAGAGGATTCCAATATGTAGTATTACATGCCCTACTTAAGATGTTTGCCAAATTCTAAAGTCATGTGACTGGAAGATACAAGTTTTTACTTAAAACTTCTAAAAGTAGAACAGGGTTTTCTAAAGTCTGATTGTATTGAGGAGACAAAGAGTTGAGTTCAGGACTAGACAAAGAGGTAAGACCTTTCAGAAGAAGTAAAGGTCCCAACTAGAATCTTTTAAGGTGTAGGCACAAGGAGAAGGCAAACTGGAGACACATTGATACTTATCAAAACTGCAATTTCAAAATCAACTCGGCTAGATCCTGGAGCTGACTTGACCCCAATTTGTCTGTTTTGTAGAAGAAAGAGTAAACTGTCCTTGAATGATAATAATATAGACTTTAGCCTCTGTAATAGATGATATTTTGGTGTCACATCATCTTCAACAGGATGTCCACATCCCTAGTTGCTAACAGGATTTTTTGTTAATAACTAACAAAAAGCCCAAAGAATTTTCCAAAGTATTTCCCTTGGCTAATAAGATATTCCTTTTTTGATAAGTTACCCTTCCTTATGAGGGGGTCAAAACATAGCCAATGATTGTATTTTACAAAGGTACAAAAGGCAGGCTTGTTTCCTCAAGTGGGTCCTATAGTTCTATGCAATACACACTTCTGAGACAGAAATAAGATTGGACAGCATTGGAAGCTACATATTTGCTCAGCTATCTCTTTCCCTATCCTGCCTAATGTTTTCATTATGGGATTTCTTGACAGGCACTCTATTTCAAGCTTTATTTCTAGAGAACTCACTCTAAGAGAGACTCTAAAATTATTTTCAATGTTCTGGATTTTATTAAAAATAACCAATGAGTGCCTGGGTGGCTCAGTCAGTTAAGCATCATACTTGTGATTTGGTTCGGATCATGATCTCTTGGGTCGTGAGAGCAAGCCCTCCATTCAGCTCTGAGCTCAGTGGGGAGTCTGCTTAATATTCTCTCTCTCTCTCCCTCTGATCTTCCCCATAAATAAATAAATAAATAAATAAATAAATAAATAAATAAATAAATCTTTTTAAAAAATTACCAAGAATGTAAGACTTGGTATGATACAAACCAAAAAGCAAAAGAAAAACAGAAAATAAATGTGATCCAGGTTTTGAAAATAGTAGACAAGGATTTTAAATATAATTATGTGTAAAAAATTAGAATAAAAATGGGAAGAAATAAGTAAATGTATGGAGAATTTTACTAAAGAATTAGAATCTATTAAAACAAAATCAAAAATAACTACAAGAACTATAATTGACAGGTTTAGAGAGTAGAAAACAGAATTACTCAACTGGAAGAGAGGTCAGAGCAAAATACACAAAGTGAAACACTTTGTTATGGGTTGAATCATGACCCCTCAAAAATGATGTGTTGAAGCTCCAACACCAAGTGTCTCAGAATGTTATCTTATTTGGAAACAGGATTATTGCCGATGTGATCAATTAAGATAAGGCCATATAGAAGGTGGTGGACCCTTCATCCAATATGAATGTTGTCCTTTAAGAAGAGGAGGAAACACAGAAGAAAACCAACCACGTGAAGGCACAGAGATACAGAATGTCACATGAAGGTGGAAGCACAGATTGGAGTGTGCATCTACAAGCCAATGACTGTCAGTTGTCCCCAGGGGTAGGAAATAGGAATGGAACAGATTCTCCCTCAAAACTCTCTAAAGTAACCACCCCTACTTTTTCTGTCTCACAGAAATTGAATGTTGTGGAGAATGTATGTTCATCACTGGCCATATTTGTATAAATGGACAAAGAAAATTGAACCAAAATATTTTCAGTCTGAATTAAGATATCACATTTGGACTGGAAACTACCATTGTTGTGTACCAGTCATGAAATTATAATTGTCCTTGAGCACTTTCAGATTTAAGGTTCTTTGGATACTGTTCATTGTACTTTTTGGCTGTCCTTGGATTTAATGTTTCATATTCTTTTATGTCTTATCTTTGCTTCTCTCTTGCCTATAGAATTGTGGTGCTACAATCTCGGTTGCTTTGAAACTGATCAAGAATACCTGAGAGTATGAAAAAAAATAATTGATTTTTTTTTGCATATTAAATTGAAAGGAATTAGACTGTTTAGGAGTGCTTGATAAGTAATTGCTTCCAAAAAGGGATAGAGCTAGACACAAATACTTACTATATCTAATGATGTAATTTATCAGTTTCCTTATATTTTGTAAATAAAGTACTGATAATTGGTGCCATCATATATCAATATTCTTTAAGCTATGGGCAAATGAACTAGAATAAAATATGGAGTGTTTTCTGTTTTCAGGGTAAGGCTGTGGTGAGCATATATATATAGATGGAACTAAAGATTAACCATTTACATTGTGTAAAATTCAAAATTACTCTGTCAAAAATAACAAAAATAAGTAACAAATTGTGAAATAAATGCAGCAATTTCATTTATTGAAAGTTCTGGATATATGTATGTATATATGTATATAAATATATATTATATGAATTTTTAAAATCACAATCCCATACAAATTTATGCAAATTAAAATGTTTAAAAGAATAACTATAAACAAACAAAATAAAAGGAAAAAGTTTCAATGTTCTATTAAAGATAATTATAATTAAATAATTGACATAAAAATATATTTTCTTTCCAGCTTGAAATTATTTTATTTATATATTAGTTTAACAGTAAAATTTTGAAAGAACTCTCACAAAGTACCATTCCAGAGAAATAAACAAAATTTTAAGATAATCTTGTTTTTACTGAGTGATTCACATTTAAGAAAATTATAAAATCCATGAGTTTATAGAAGCTTGTATGCAAGTTTATAAAATAGCAATAAAATCATCTTAAATCAAACCATACCATTTGTTTCTTGTCAAGAACACTGTCCTATCAAGACACTTATTTTAAATTAAGTATTCACCAAGTAACAAGACTCTTTCACTTAAACTTTACCACATTAAACTAGATCTTCTCTCAATATAGATTAGTTTTCCCTGACCATATAGTTTTTACCTTGAACATCATATAAATTGAGTCATAAAACACGGACTCTTTTAAATCTGACATGCTATCAATATACCCCAATTTACTAACCCATTCTGTTCTATATGGATGTTTGTTCTTTTTCCAGCATGTGTCTATTACAAATCATACTGCTATGGACAGGCTAAATGTTTTTAATGAATACATGCCTGCATTTCTATGACATATATATGAAGCAGCAGAAACGATGGATCTCTATCTTAACTATTTAATCTATTATCACTTATCTATCATCTATTTTTGGGTGTAATTTTTAAATATTTTTTACAATTAGATTATATATTTCATTCTGGATGGATTTTTGTCTGTATTTTGAGGTAAGTGTCAAGGTTGGCTTTTTTATATATGTATATCTGTTATCCAATATTATTTGTTGGCTCCCAACTCTTTCCTTACTAAATTGTATTGAGACAGTTGTTGTAAATGAATTGATAGAAAAGATGAGTGTTTGTTTTTGAATTATGTGTTCTATTACCTTGATCTGTTTGCCTATCAAGCACCAGTGCCTTACTGTCTTGGTGTGGATTTAAAATTATATTTTGTATCATAGAAAATTTTATGTAAAGAGAAATTTCTTTTGGCTTATTCCTTTTTCTTCAAACTCACTTGACTATTCTAGGTTCTTTGCGCTCTCTCTCTCTCTCAAATAAATAAATAAATAAATCTTAAAAAAGAAAAAAAAAGAATTTTAATCCTGACAGTATTGAGTCATCCATGAACATAGTGTATCCCCACATCTATTAATGTCTTTTTTACTTTCTCTCAGTAATACATGTCATTTTTACTAGAGAGATCTTTGGCATCTTTTCATAGATTATTCCATGTATTTGGTCTTTTTGAGTTTATTATACATTTTTTTCAGATTTAATTTTTCACTTGTTTGCTATTAGTACATGAAAGCATAACTGATTTCTCTATGTTGGGTCTATTCAGCAAATATTCTAATTTTAAATTTTTTCTAATAATGTTAATTCTTCGAAGTTTCTATAAACCTGGTCATGTCATCTAAAAACAAGAGCTTCAAAGATACAGATGTAGGAAAAGAAGGGGCACATCCACCCTAATGCCATAGCAGCAATGTCCACAATAGCCAAACTGTGAAAAGAGCCAAGATGTCCTTCAACAGGTGAATGGATAAAAAAGATATGGTCTATATATGTGATGGAATATTACTCAGCCATCAGAAAGAATGAATACCCACCATTTGGATCAACATGGATGGAACTGGAGGGGATTATACTAAGTGAAATAAGTCAAGCAGAGAAAGACAATTATCATGTGGTTTCACTCATATGTGGAACATAAGGAATAGCACAGAAGACCATAGGGGAAGGGAAGGGAAGGAAAACTGAAAGCGGGGGTGGGGGGAAATCAGAGAGGGAGACAAACCTTGAGAGACTCTGGATTCTAGGAAACAAACTGAGGGTTTCAGAGGGGAGGGGGTGGGTGGATGGGGTAGCCAGGTGATGGGTATTAAGGAGGGCATGTGTTGTGATGAGCACTGGGTGTTATATGCAACTATTGAATCGTTGAACATTACATCAAAAACTAGTGATGTACTATATGCTGGTTAACTGAACATAATAAAAATAAATAAATAAAATACATTAAAAATAAATAAAAAACAATAAAAATGAGGGCTTTTTTCCATCATAAGACTCACTAAGACATTTACTTATTACATTGCCAAAGATATCCAATACACTATTGAATTAAAGCGTTGATTAAAAAAAAAAATCCTTGTTCCCAATCTTGAAGGGAAAGATATCAATATTTCATTATTAAGTGTTAGCTATTAGTTTTTTGAAGATACTTTTTTTAAAGATTTTCCTTCCTATTTCTAGTTTGATAGTTGTTTTTTACATGAACATGAATTCATTTTTTCAAATGATTTTATAATATATTAAGATTATTACATTGTTTTGTGTTTTATTTTATTAATCTGATGAATTTCATTATTTAGTTTTCAAATTTTTGAACCAGCCCTGCATTTCTGGAATAAATGTCACCAAGTCTTGATGTATTATCTTCTTTAGAAATCTCTGTATTAAATTTGTTAATATTTTGTTTAGAATTTTTGTGTCTGAATTCATGAAATACATCAGTGTAGGAAAAAAAAATTTCTTGAAATATACTGGCAAGGTTTTGCTGTGACACTCATGCTTAGCCAAATACAAGGAGTTGGGAATGGTTGCATTTTTCATATTTTCTGGAAGAATTGCTGCAATTAGTTATATTTCTTCTTTAAATGTTTGGAAGAATACACCTGTAAATCTATCTGGCCCAGTATATTTTTGTTGGGAAGGTTTTTAACTATGAATTCAAGTTTTTAACATATACAGAATTATTCAGATTGTCTATATTTTCTTGTATTAATGTTTATAAGTTGTATTTTTGAAGTTATTTTCCATTTCATATATTTTAAAACTTTTTTGACATAAATTTCTTTATAATGTACTCTAATTTCCTATATAATGTTGGGGAAATATGGAATAACAACACTTCTTCACTGTTGACATTGAAAATTTGTGTTATCAGATATGTCTTTTCATGGATCAGTTTCAGTATTTCTCTATCAATTTTACTGGTCTCTCTCAAAAATCAATTTTGTCTTTATGATTTTCTTTATTTTATGGTTAGGTTTATATTTATTAATTTCTGCTTTTATTTTTATTGTTTACCTCCTTCACTTT
Organism: Ailuropoda melanoleuca; assembly: GCF_002007445.2. NCBI lineage: Eukaryota > Metazoa > Chordata > Mammalia > Carnivora > Ursidae > Ailuropoda > Ailuropoda melanoleuca. The sequence continues at coordinate 42,020,231 of NC_048218.1, read as the reverse complement.
CATTATAATTTATCCTTCTACTTTTCTTTCTATAGCCTTTGAGAGGGAAGCTAAAATAATTGATTTTCAATATTCTTCTTTCCTAATATATAAATTTAGATTTAATGTATATTTAATTTTTTTCAAGGTGCTTTAAACACATTCTACAATTTTTGGTAACTATATTTTCATTATCATTTAGATTATAATATAATATGTTGCATTATAATTTCCTTTTTTGAGTTATTTAAGAGAGTGCTGAATACTTCTCAAGCATTTGGGGATGTCCTAGTTATCTTTATATTACTCTGCTCTAACATAATGTCATAGTTCTTAGACAACATCCACATGTAATTTCAATCCTTAAAATATTTTTAGAGTTATGTTATGGTTCAAAAGGTGTTCTCTTTTTGAAGTCTGAATGTAGGTTTGATGATTTATCAATTTATATTTCATAAAATTTGTACACATATATATTTATAAAACTTTATGAATTTGATATCTTTGTCTTGAATTGATTTTCACTATTCCATAATGTCATTTCTTACTCCTTATAATACCCTTTTTTCTTAGCTTTATCTTAGATTCTTTTAATCAGTGTTTTCAAGGAATAACTTTTTCCATACATTTATTTTCAACCTTTCTTTAATTTAATTTTAAATTAAATTCCTTAATTTAAAATGTGCATCCTGTGTGCAGTATACAGATTGGATTGTTTATTTCAATCTACTCTGAAAAATCACAGAAAGCAGTAAAAGGTAATTGTTTGGGGGTATTTTTATCGAAAATAGTGTAAGAAAATTCAGATTTCCGGGGTGCCTGGGTGGCACAGCGGTTAAGCGTCTGCCTTCGGCTCAGGGCGTGATCCCGGCGTTATGGGATCGAGCCCCACATCAGGCTCCTCCACTATGAGCCTGCTTCTTCCTCTCCCACTCCCCCTGCTTGTGTTCCCTCTCTTGCTGGCTGTCTCTCTCTGTCAAATTAATAAATAAAATCTTAAAAAAAAAAAAGAATGATTTCTAACTAGCAGGCTTGGGTGGCACGGTCATTTAGGCATCCGTGCTGGGTTTCAGCTCAGGTTGATATCTCAGGGCTGTGATCTCAGGGTCCTGATCTCAGGGTCATGAGATTGAGCTCCAAGTCAAGCCCTGCATGGAACCCCACATCCAGCCCTGTGTTGGGCTCCATGCTCAGTGTGGAGTCTGCTTAAGTTTCTCTCTCCCTCTCCCTCTGCCCATTCCCACTGCTCTCTCCCTCTCAAATAAGTAAGTAAATCTTTAAAAAATAAAGGTTTTTAACTATGTTTTAATAGTATATATTCTTTCATATGCAAAATTATCATCACTTTTTACGTTTATATATGCATTATATAGCTTCTGCCTTGTAAAGCCTTTTATATCTTCTAAGGAAAACCCAGACTATGAGCCTATCAATGCCTCCATTTCACTTCCTATTTAGAGAAATATATTATGACTAAGCTTATTTATATAAAGCTATGTAATAGATTATTATTGTCTACCATTTTCTATTATGAATGCTTGTTGCATAAAGAGGGCATTTTTCAAACTATTTGAAAAGTGTCTATCTATTAACTAAATCTCTGCCATATATTCTATTACAAAAACACTGCTGTATGTGCTGGCTAAGAATTTGCACATTATTTTCAAATAACTTACATAAAAACTTCAGTAGTGGATTTATTTGGTCAGAAAAAAAAGTAATTCTAATATTTACCTATTTAATTTAAGTTTGCATTAGATTAGTACATTATTTATAAATATTTAATTCAAGAAGGTAGCATTATCTGGCATCCTTCACATTGTGCCTTGATTTAATTTAGTGAACTAGTTCATCAAATAGCTATATATACTCCATTTATAAAAAGTAAAATGTATTTCATGACATTAAAATATATTTAAACATGATCTATGAGAGACAAGTTTAATTTGTCATACAAATACCTTCCAATAAATATCATTTCCCTTTAGTAAAATACACAGTTCTAACTCAATGAAGTAATAGCCATTTAAAGGATACAACTTAAACTCGTTTACTTATTAATGTGATAATAAAATGGTTGTTTGTTTTATTTAATTAAAATATGCTTTTATTTAATTTATGACTTTGCTAACATTTGTTGAATTATTTCCAGAAGACAAAAGATAGAATGTAATATTTGACAAATTGTGGCATTTCAGAAAATTTGAGTTCTCTTTGTGTTTTTGTCTGTTTGTCTCCAAATGGTACATGCTTATTTTTATTTAAGTAACTGAATGTCAAAGTGAAAATCTTCCTAAGTTCTCAAATAGTATAAATCTGCTCGTAGGTTTGAGTCTTATTTTAATTAAATTTAAAACATGTTCTTTCAGTTGAAAATTCTCATAACAAACAGGTAGATAATAGCTTTCTGTATTAACATTACTAATACATGCATCACTTTATACACACTTATATGAAAATATATATATATATCTTTTTAAAGATTTTATTTATTTATTTGACAGAGATAGAGACAGCTAGCGAGAGAGGGAACACAAGCAGGGGGAGTGGGAGAGGAAGAAGCAGGCTCATAGCGGAAGACTGACGTGGGGCTCGATCCCAGAACGCCAGGATCACGCCCTGAGCTGAAGGCAGACGCTTAACCGCTCTGCCACCCAGGCGCCCCATATTTTGTATACCATCCAAATAACTTTAAAAGGAGCTACAACGAAATATATTTAGAGGAACCTGGGTGGCTCAGTCAGTTAAACATATGCCTTCAGCTCAGGTCATGATCCCAGGGTCCTGGGATCAGCCCTGTGTTGGGCTCTCTGCTCAGTGTGAAGCCTGCTTCTCCTTCACCTTGCTGTTCCCCCTGCTTGTTCTCTCTCTCCCTCTCTCTGTCAAATAAATTTATAAAATCTTTTAAAAAAAGTATATTTAAATTGGATATCAAAAAAAAGTATTTATATTAAAGAAACAATTCAAGAAAAGATTACCCTAGGAACATGTATCAGTGGTATTATTTTTTGAAAAACTGTTTTCCCCTAATACTTCTTCTCATCCATTGGAATCTTATCTGCTGAAACCACCTAACCTTTTTAAGATCAAGCCTGAAATATCTCACGGTATTGTTTATGTTTGAGAGGACTTTGGCTTTTTAAAGAGGAAAAACTTCAAACCTGGAGAATATATTTATTCCAGAAGCTCAGGCACAGCACACCATCTGAGCTCATATGGGAGGAGAGAAGTCGTTTTTCAAGGAAAGGCAATGTCTTTGAGATAAAAATGGACTGAGCCAGCACAGAGTTTGGGGTGGGGGTGGAGGAAGCAAGACTCTGAATCCGAATTATCTCTAGATTCTCCTTGCCAGTGAAGTGATCAAGCTTGAGGTCCAGAGCATAGAGCTTGTTTATGCCCTTTTGTTATGCCCCCTACTGCGTCAGCCATCTGATCTTGCTAAAACTATGATTTTATGAACTTAAATTCCCTCACCTTTGAAAAGGAGCTTCAAATGCCTTCTCTTTTAGAGTTGATGTGAACATAAAAGGAAACTATGCATGAATTACTAGCCACTACAGAAAGTTCAGATGTTTCACGTGACTCTTTTCTATCATGGCCATAAAGTTTTCTTTTTGGTGCTTTTAAATACTTGCGGCTTTTAATTGTTATTTCATTATAATCATCAAGTTTGAAAACAGAGTTAATTAGATCTGTGAAGTAAAACCAAAGCAATGGGGGTGAATGAGAGAAATAATGTAAAGTAGCTTTACTTCAATAAATTAAATTATCACTGTTAAAGATATTTCAGGGAGCTTTCATATTAGGAATGTTTTGGTGCAGGTATGGGTTGAAGAGTGGCCTCCAAAATTATGTTTAAATCCTAATCCCTGGAATTTGAGAATGTGACCTTATACAGAAAAAAAAAAATTAGGGATCTTTGCAGATATAATAAATTAAGGATCTCAAAATAAGATTATCTTGCATTTAGCATAAGCCCTAAATCCAATGATGGATGTCATTATAAGAAAAGACAGAGAGAAAGGTGAGGCAGAGATAGGCCTTGTGAAGAGTGAACCAGAGATCGGAGTTATGTTGCCAGAAACCAAGGAATGCCTGAAATAACTAGAAGCTGGAAGACACGAGGAAGATTCTTCCCCTGAGCCTTCAGAAGTGTGGCCCTGTTGACAGGGCCTTGATTTCAGACTTCTGACCTCCAGAACTTTAAAGTAAAAAATTTCTGTTGTTCTTAGCCACTCTGTGGGATTTTGTTACAGCAGTTCTACAAACTAATACAGTGTTCTAAATAATAGCATGCATAAATCACTGACAAACTGAATTAATGGTGAATTGAGTCACCTAGAGTTAGACTACCCTTGGATCAAATGACTTTTGAAGTTTTTGGATCAAATGATTTTTAAAGTTTCCTTACCCCCAGTTGGGCATTCAAAACATATGTGTAACAGATTGTTAAATGAAGATTTAAAAAATAGTACCAAAAAAAGCTTTGAACAATTAAAGCATTATTAAAGAAGATAGAGATGGAGAGTGAGAAGACATTAAATATACATTTTAATTAAAAAAAAAGCCTGGGGTATTCTTATACAAATCAGATAATCACTTCACAGATATTGTATTTTAAATGCATTCATTCACATGAACTATATTCATTGACCTTGGCTAAGTTCTAAACAAAATTGGGAGTGAAATGGGAAATAGTAAATTCCTTTTCAGTTGTGAGAGATTAATTCAAGAGTAGTTTACCCAGGAGGAATGGATCATCACATCCTGAAGAAAAAAAAAGGGCAGCCATCCAGATTGAGCCAGGAGAGAAGGGATTCCTTAGCCAAATTGATAATTTCATAGCATTGGGGAATTTGAAATGAGTACCAGTGAATATTCCATGTAACTTATCCTTCATCAATATTATTCTTATAAGTAAATCAGGAATAAACTACAAAATATCTATTAATAGTGAAGAATACGCCTAACATATTACTAGTCTTTTTGGAATTCCTAATTATAAGGGTTTTTTAATATGTTGTTTTAGTTAGCGCTTTAGAATATATGAACACTACTGAAAATTTCCCTTAAGGTTTTATTACCCAAATACCAATTTTAAGCAACCCTACCTAAAATAATGTTTCTTAAACTATGCAGGAGAAAAACAAATAAAACCCAAAACATATAAAAGCAACAGCAAAATAGGAATACATGTTTAAAATGGAAATTTCTGAGTCCCAATACAGGTCAGGTGAATCATGAATTTTTTACAACTACTGCTACTTGAGTAAGGTTTATGATCTCACTGTGTTGCAGGTTACAAAGATTACATTCCATATAGTTCTAGAAATACAGGGACACTTAGGGAGGACTCAGAGGGAACTAGCATCAAACATGCCATTTAAGTGTAAGTAGGAGTGCCTGAGGTGAACAACTCTGTGGCTCAAAAAGTCTTAATCACAGATTTGACAATATAATAATGAGGATTTTTATTTGGTTGGGTCTGAATTTGCCCTTGTAGAAAAATAAACTGGAGTCAGACTGTGAAAGAACAGATTTGCCAGTTTAAGGAATCTGGAATTTAACCCTCAAGAAAGTGGAGTTTTAAATATGTAGCATTATTGAGTTGGTTTTCCTATAATAACATATGTACATAATGTATGTACCATGAAGGCAAATCTGTTAGAGTTCTCTGTTTTCAGCTGTGGTTTGTACTGAGTTTACCTTTGGAATTTTGATTGGGTTGAAATACACAGAATGGGAGAACTGAGAACAATGTAAATGAGGCTCCTTAAAAGAATTCATGTATTAAGAATGTAGGTGTTCCTATCAAGTCTTTCCTACAGTGAAAGATAGGGAATTAAAACGTGATGAGATTGAACAATAAACAAATAAACATCTAATACTCCATGTTGGACTTCTTGATTCTGAGGAAATCTGAAGTATTCCGTGCACTCGGTGATGGTTTCTGATTCAAAAGGGAAACCTTGTCCACGTACGTCCCTTAGAGAAAGAAGGTGACAGGAGCTCAGCTGTGGCCTCTCAGCCCCTTACTGTGGGGCAGCCTGTGGCTGCAATGTGCATCCTTAGTTTAATACTATTGCTACATTGTGTTTTTTCCTGCAATAAATGTCAGATTTTTAAGCATTGTCATTTTGGATCCTTTATGTCTTTAATTGTTGAACTCTGTCTGACATCGTGAAAGCAAGCAGGATTTAGAAAAAAATATTCACTATCAAAATTTGATCATTTCTATATGTATGAGTCTTAATTTAGCCTTCAGAATGTGAAGCCTGATTTACAAAATCAAATTTATCAAAAATAAAAATTTGCAACATTTAAATTACAAACTTAATTTACAATATGTATAATATTACCTTTAGTAAAAAGTAAAAATAAATGTGTTTTATTTGGAAATTTAATAGTAATTTGGCCATAGAGTTCAAGTTGTATATAGTATGATGAAAAGTTGGAGGGTAAGAATTTAGTCTTACGAATGGCACATTTATTTATTTACACATATATGTAATTTCCAAAGCTCTCTTATGAACATTGTCTCCTAACAACAAGAAGAAAAAAGTCTTGCTATCAGGTTTATATGAAATCGGCTATCAAACTTTCCACAATGCAAAGCAAAAATACTCTTCAGGAAAATATTTAAGACCATTTTAAAACAGATTAACATTCATGTTGCTAATTAGATATTGTTGTAATGGGTGTCTTGCACAATGTATATTTGATTTAAAAGTACATCTCAGTCTAAAAAGAAAGTCCGTTTCAGTCTAAATAGCTTTGAGGGACATGTAGTGAAAAGTGTAAAATCAATGTCAGAAATAAGGACAAAGATATCAAGCTGGATTTGAGTTCAGTTTCTCTCTTCACATGATGATTGTAAATAAAGGAATTATTTGATTTGAACTTAAGCTTTACAAATCCTATTGGGGATACATATCAAATTTTTTATTTTTTGTATTCTGATGTTGCCTAGTGAGGAAAATAGGTACATAAAATGTATAGAGTAAAACTTATCTTGTACTACAGTGATTGGTAGCAGAGCACCTTCAAAATTCTCCAAGTATTAATAGAAGCTGAGCAATGAGAACTAAATCCTTTCAATGACAAATGTTACTATTGTTTATGGTAATATTAATACTCCAAAAGTTTACAGAACTTATTTTCATTCAAGTTAAGACCTACAATTCAGAAATTAATAGGGTCATAGTCTAGAGTTCTAGAGACCTTCTCTTTCAGCCAATGGACAGGGAAAGAAAATGTGCAGAAAGGGTACTCCTTCTTAACCACTTTTTCGTAGATGTGATGCATGTAAATAGATGTGATGCTTACATACCAATTGCAAGAACTTGTAATATGGACTCCAACTAGATCCAAAGGAAGCTAAAAATGCAATCTCCAGTTGGGTCAAGCATTCCCTTTGAATGGGAGATCTTTGATGCAGAGTTGGTCATCTCTTGGTGTCCATCTTAGCCACTATAGGACCCTAGAAGGCCAACTAACATGATTGGGTATCATTACTATATAGTCTTTTCCAAAATATATTCCAAGGATTCTGTCTTGTAAAAAAATTCATTAATAAAAAATAACTTCAATAATGTTTATAAAATCATCTATGTAATAACCATTTGCATAAAGTTTTACTATTTATATTGATATATATAAACTCTGAAAAGCCTGACAGTGAAAATACTTTTTGACTTTATTCCAGACAGATTTTTCTTTTTTCTTTTTTTTTTAAAGATTTTATTTATCCATTTGACAGAGAGAGAGACAGCCAGCAAGAGAGGGACCACAAGCAGGGGGAGTGGGAGAGGAAGAAGACTCCCAGCATAGGAGCCTGATGTGGGGCTCGATCCCAGAACGCCAGGATCACGCCCTGAGCTGAAGGCAGACGCTTAATGACTGAGCCACCCAGGCGCCCCCAGACAGATTTTTCTAAGCGTATTTTATAAGTTCTAAAAATTCCTAAAAGAAAAACCCACTGAACTTTAAATTTGTAGTTCCCAAACATGTTTACATGTTTATTGATGTATAATCTACATACAACAAAACTGCAAATAGTTAAATGGTTTGTTTTGATAAATTTGGACATAAGTTATGTACCTGTGAAACCATAACCACATATTTCTCCTCCCCATAAAAGTTTCTTCATGCCTCTTTGTGATACCAGTTTCCCTGAATAACCACTGATGGAATTTCTCAGCAATGTAAATTAGTTTGCATTTTCAAGGGTTCAATATAAATGGAATCATATAAGCAAACTTATTGGTCTGCCTTTTATGCATTATATTTTGAGATACATCCATGTTGTGACATATTACTAGAATCTTTGTGTATGTGTGTGTGTGTGTGTGTGTGTGTAAAGTGTTATGTTCAAATGTTTTCCCAGTGTATTTTTTGGATTCTTTGCTTTTCTGTTAATAGAGTTGTATAGTTCTTTATACAGTCCAGGTATAAAGCCTTTATCAGATGTATGGTTTGCAAATATTTACTTCCAGTCCGTGGTTTGTCCTTCCATTCTCTTGCAGCATCATTCCCTTTGTTAGTGATGGGTTTCTATGATAAGAACGCACTGGGACTCCTAGTGTTAGTGTTTCAATTGTCACATTGTATCTTGTGGCCAAGAATTCCTATAGCACATACAAGAAAATTAAGCTAATAAATATGATTAGATTTTGCTTCTTTCGACTCATTATTCATAATATGCTACATGTTGTAACTTATAATACAGTTAAACCAACAACTGACTGTTGGGTAATGTGCTCCTTTTTAATAACAAATCATTACCCACAGACCATATCTAAAGATGGTGTATAGGGATTATTACTCTTTTAAAAGCTCTTTATTTCATCAAATACTCATTTAAACAAGTTTCTATGCATTTTATTATATATATTGGTATGAAAAATTATTCAAATTAAGTTGAGGTAATAACGACTGAAAATCTGAACTGGTAAAGTCCTTGGGCTTAGAGGGGAAAAAAAGAAAATGATTCAATGTATGCTTTTATCTGCCAGTGCTGTTACAATAAATTTTAAAAGCTATCTCTCAATGCTTAATTATAAAACATGCAAAGAAAAAAAAAATGCATCAAAAAGCAGTTTAGAAGAATGCTTCCATTTTGGCTTTCTACTTCAAGATATTTTCTGGCTTCTCTTTTCTATATTCATGTTTAATCACAGGAAAATCTTTATAAAAGAACATTTTTTTCTTTTAAAATTAGTGTCTTTATTTCTAAGAACCAAAGTACTGTTGTAGAAATTTGTTGTCTAGTGAATAAAGAACATAGAAAAGTAAGTGTGGAATATTTACTCTTTTTGCAAAGCTTGTACTTGTTTTCTTTTCTTTAATAATAAGAATACGCTGGCATAGAAAATACTTTTTCCCCCCAAATCTTCCATTTATCTCTTTTGTAACTTATGCAATTTTAAAGCCCCTATTTCTCCCAGAAAAGAATATTTAAGTAGCATGTTCACGGACACAGCTTAAAGTAAGTCAGTATTTCCTATATGAAGGGCTAATATTTGTCCTTTTATAGTTATGTTTATGTTCACACCCAAATCTCCTGACCAAAGTTTCTTCAGGTCTGTCTGTGAAGGAAAGGACAGCAAATCTGAATTCAAATATCTATCTCATGTTCAAGGAATCTCGGATAAAAATTTTAGTCTTCTGATTGAAATGATGAGTTTAAAACAACTTTTAAAGAAAGGGTTTCTAAACATTTACAAGGCTGGGCTAATTTTGAGCTTAACATTTGTTGAATCTGAAGAGGGCTTGTAAATGGAGCGGTGGCCTAAAGAGATAGCTAAATGTTTCTATTTAAAACCAGCAGAACAGACTGAGTCTTCTATCACTAAGCATTTTTGTGAGATATGCAACAAAGACTAATGTCTAATTAGCCAAACAGCCTCAAATGTCATCAAAGCTATAGAAATTTATGAACCTATCTGCTTTTTCAGAAATAACTTAGAAAATACTTAAAATGTGTTATACCATCTGAAGGAAAGTTTTATGTTCAAGAATTTTGCACCTGCTTATGTCCTATGTTTTCAAATGAAAAGCTGTATTTCACTATCAGTATTTTTGATAATGCAAGGCAAAATATGTCATTGATGAAATTGAAGTAAGTACCCATTTTTGTCATTGAAACATATGCTGGGTGATATATATTGTTTTAATGAATCATATTGAATGATTTCTAATATTATGTGCCTGTGTATGTGTATGTAGATATATGTGTTCACTGTACATTTAAGATAAGAGAGATAGACTTTGTTTTATAATAATATGCTACATATTTAATATTTGTTATAACATAATGGGGAATGAAGAGGCTAAATTCTATTTCTAGTTCTATTACTCCCTATGTGACTTTGGACAACTTAATTTCCCTTGATATTTGTTTCATTTTGTAATGCTCACTCTTTTTTTATTTTTATTTTTGGTAAAGATTATATTTATTTATTTGTCAGAAAGAGAGAGAACACGCACAAGCATGGGGAGCAGCAGGCAGAGGGAGAAGCGGGCTCCCCACTGAGCAGGGAGCCCAATATGGGACCTCAATCCCAGGACCCTGGGATCATGACCCGAGCGGAAGGCAGACGCTCAACTGGCTGAGCCACCCAGGCGTCCCATGCTCACTCTTTTTTAAGATTTCTGTGTTATATGTGATACTTTGAAATGTGGTTACATATAAATATATTTTGGTCTTTGGGTAATTTTAGTGATGAAATCAACAATAAAATAAGACCTTTTTTGTTAAGAAAACATCTATACCATAAAAAGTCCCCTGATTTCTCGGCTTTTAAAAGAGAATCGGTACCAAATCTAAGAGCAGAGTTGTAAGGACCAAAAGTGAACTAAAGATATGGATTCTGCTCTTCTGGAAATAAATCAGAGGTATTTTGAATTCATGTTTATTGTTAATCATAAAAGCACAAATGTGTCAATAGCCAAAACAAATCCTTGAATATTATGAAAAACAGCCACTTTTAATTTTGTTATTGATTTAGACACGTAAAATACAGGCCCCTTTTAAACAGTTTTCATATGTTTACTTCACTTGGCATTCTCATCCACATATGAGCTGTGACCATTTAACCAGCATGGAGTTGGAGAAGTGTGAGCCTCTTGACCTTGTAAATTACTAATTACCATTAAATTGGTTTCAATCAACTTGAGTGTAATTGAAATAGCATGGTTCTCTGTTTAGGTGAAGAACTTATTGAATGCTTATTTTGCTACATCAAGCTGAAAATGTTAAATGATAAGGCAAAGTACTTCCTGAGTCAATATGAGACATGTCTCAATTATCAATGGTAAGACTCTTCAAATTGCATTGTTGATGTTTTGTGTGTGTGGTTTAGCTGACTGTGCATGGGTAAATAGCCAACTACAAATCAAACCTATATGGTTTTAGATTGTCAGTCAATAGTTGCAGGTAAGGACGGCTCTAATATTTTTGAGGACTGGTTTTATTTTTTAAAATGGATTTAAGTATTGATCATAATATCATTAAATAATTCTAGTATAATAGTTGGGTATATTTCATAATAAAATTCTGACTGGTATTGTTGCAGAAAATAAAAATCAGACCAGTGAGAAACCAAGCAACAATCAGAGAAGTAGGAGAACACAGGTTTATTTTATACCAGTGGACCCAGGTAAGCTCACACTGGAAATTCTGGGCCAGTGGGTAGCAAGGTTACAGAGCTTTTATAAGGCAGTGCAGAGGGTCAGGTTATAAGGGCTGTGCTGACTGTTGGTAGGTGGGTTTAAATGGGGGGGGATTGGTGTAGGTGGGAACAGTGTTTAGGGCAGTGATAATAGATTAGATAGATACAGATAGAGATCCATCATTTCTGCTGCTTCATATGTACCTCATAGAAATGCAGACCCGTATTCATACCAGGAAGCCTGTTTACAGAAGCAGAAATGGCTTGTTATCTCTTGCTCAAGTGGGGCTTCTGGTTATCTCTTAGTATTGCTAGTAACTTACCATTTTCTAGGGCTTGCCAGCCTGGGCCTGCTCTGGGTAATTTTCCTCTTCAGTATTTCTACTATTTTAGTATAAATTCAGTATTAGAAAGCTCACCTATTAAAGACTGCAATATGTGGAATGTATCAGAATTTTTATAATCTCTATCAGTTTAACTGTGTATTTGATTAAATGTCTTTCATTTATCATCTTCCATATGTTCAAAGAAGCTTTAACCCCCTGTAGAATTTCGTATATTAGCTAATATTAAATGAAGTATAAAATATAATGATTTTGAAAATAAATGGATCCCAGAGAAAATATTCATATAACTTTATTAGCTTTATTGTGATATAATTCATATATCATACAAATCACCCATTTAAAATACACAATTTAATGTTTTTGTCTTTTAAAATAATTCCCAGGCTTGTGAAACTACCATCAAAATTTAATTTTAGAACCTCCTCTCTCTCCCCAAAGAGGGTACATACCAGTTAGCATTCACACCTTATTCCTCATCTAATCCCCCCAACCCGTCTCCATCTCCAGCCCTAGGCAACACTTAATTTACTATGTTTTTATATATTAATGAGGTATAATTGGCATACAATACTATATTAGTTTCAGGTGTACAGCATAGTGATTTGACATTTGTATACTCTGTGAAATGGTCACCACAATAAGTCTGGTTACCATTTGTCATCCTACAAAGTTAATATAATATTACTACCTTTATTCACCATGTTATACACTGTATCCCTATGACTTATCTATTTTATAGCTTGAAGTTTATACTTCTTAATTCCCTTTGCCCGTTCACCCCCCATTTGGCTTGGCAACCATCAGTCTGTTCTCTGATTTATAAATCTGGGTTTTGTTTATTAGATTCCACAGATAAGTGAGATCATGCAGTATTTCTCTTTCTCTGTCTGACTTATTTCACTTAGCGTAATACCGTTGAGGAATATCCATGTTGTCACAAATGGCAAAACTTCATTCTCTTTTATGGCTGAGTAGTATTTCAGTGTGTGTGTGTGTGTGTGTGTGTGTGTGTGTGTGTCCATCGCATCTTCTTTATCTGTTCATCAATGTAATTTTCCTTTTGTCTCTATAGATTTGCCTGTTCTGGATATTTCATATAAATGGAATTGTCATATAGTAGGTGGTCTTTTGTGACTTGTATATTCCCCTTAGCGTATTGGGTTCAAGATTTATCTGCACTGTGACATGTATGAGGACTTCATTCTGTTTTATTGGTGAATAATATTCTAATGTATGGGGTATGCCACTTTTTAAAATCAGTTTATCAGTTGATTAACTACTGGGTTGTGTCAACTCTTTGGCTATCATAAATAATGCGGCTATGAACTTTTGTGTACATGTTTTTGCATGAATGCATGTCTTCATTTACCTAAATGCAGAATTGCTGATAACTCTATGTTTAACAAATTGAGGAACTTCCCAGGCTATTTGCAAGGGCTGCTTCACTATTTTACATTTTCACCAGCTATATATGAGGTTTCCAATTATGTATACTTGTCAAATTTTTTAATTTTTTTTAATAATAAAATGAGACTCACAAGGCAAATGTCTTGCTTAACTCATACATTTTTCAGCACTACTATATTTACTATAGCATCATCCAAGTTTCCTGATGTACATAAATCAGGAAATTTTCATAATAAAGATGAGACATAACATTATAGGTTGGCCCAGGTTACCTTTAAGGTAGATGTAAAGTGTTTGAGGAAGAATAAGGATACATGCATAGAGCCACATTCATTTTTACTCACAGGTAATATTTTAGTAAGATAAACATGTGTATATTTTGACTTTGAAAGATTGGTCACTTGACCTACATATATAAATATATTACAAAACAATGAAGTTTTTGTATCCTATGACTCTGATAAAATTGTAATATCTTTCTTCCATATGGATATAGTGATAAATATTTTATAGGCAAGTACTGAGTCTTTTTACTTTAGATGTCAATTTTTTTATTCCAATTACATTAAATAAAAAGAGAGATATTTGTAAAATTTGGTGAGGGCTATTGAATACTGAAATTTTGGTAAGGGCTATTGAATATTAGTGATGAAAGTAAATAGGACTAAGGGACATTTTAAAATGTCTTTAATATCATTAAAGAAAAAAGAAATGACCAAATGTAACTCTGAATGTTTATTATTACTTCAGTATTTTCTAAAAAGAATTTTATTATACATTTTGATTTCCTTATACTCCATCTTTTATTTGTTTCATGTGTTAGTCTCAAGATTTTTAAGTGTAGGGGCGCCTGGGTGGCACAGCGGTTAAGCGTCTGCCTTCGGCTCAGGGCGTGATCCCGGCGTTAATGGGATCAAGCCCCACGTCGGGCTCNCAGCGAGAGAGGGAACACAAGCAGGGGGAGTGGGAGAGGAAGAAGCAGGCTCATAGCAGAGGCCTGATGTGGGGCTCGATCCCATAACGCCAGGATCACGCCCTGAGCCGAAGGCAGATGCTTAATCGCTGTGCCACCCAGGCGCCCCTGTCAATCTTTTTTAATAAATAGCTAAGAGTAAATGTTTTAACTTATGGACAGAGTGGGGGAAAAAAGTGACTATTTCACAGATATTTCAGTTCAGCTTTTCATTCAAGCACAAATCCATTATTTGTACTACATGGGTATTCCCAGTTAGTAAAATAGTAAGTTACCTTATAATATGGCTGTGTGTCTGGTTAAATATAGCAAGACACATTTTTCAAAATTTATTTCTAAGGTTTCTATACATAATGACATGATTTCACTGCATTTTAACTTATGTTTTCTATTTTTAAAGCATGTTTACATATTTTATCCTCTGGATTTTGTATGCTAAGAGTAATTTAACACTAAGTTTGTAGTTGACCATAATCGAATGCCATATTTTACACAGATTTTGAAAAATTATATGACTGATAATTTTGGTAAGCAAGTATATGCATACACATATATTGTATGAAGACATTAGATTTAGAGTCCACATTTCCACTGTTTTCATGATCAACATAATACTGTTTAAAATTTCATAGTTTTAAAATATTATTCATAGTATGACAGTGAGAGGAATGTTTATTTCAAATATTCATGATATTTAAGAGTGTTTAGCTTTAAAGCTACACAACCAGTTGAGCTATTTTTATATTTCATTAGGCTCATATCTTGCAAACCAAAGAAACTCAGCTTAAATTATTAAATAGATGTCTTTTAGAATTTATCCAGAGACTTTGATGATCTTGGAATATCATTATGAACACAAAAGAACAATGGAGGTTGAGAGGTTCATTATAGCAAAGAATGATACACCAGGTATGTAAGCTAACAAAATAAACTTTTGATGTGGGAAAGATGTTGTTAGAGTTCGAAGCCGATGGCCAAGAAAGAATTCTTGAGGTGTCTTGGTACAAAAAAGTGATTTTATTAAAGCACGGGGACAGGACCTGTGGTCAGAAAAAGCTGCACTGGGGTCATGAGGAGTGGCCCATTATATACTTTCAAATTGGAAGGGGGTTTGGGATAGTGAAAGTCTCTAAGGAATTTTGGAAGCAAGGTTTCCAGGACCTTGAGAGGGCTAGCTATGTTGGAAAAAGGTCATTTATTACCATCTAAGAAAATCTTGGTCATGAGACCCATCAGATGTATATTGGTTTGTCATATGCTTGGGGGATGATTGCCAACACGTATCTTGGGGGGTTTAGAGATAAAGGAAATTTCCAAAGGAATTTTTATATGTTAAAGTAGACTTACAGGATACTGGGGGAGGGGGTTCTCAGGCTAGGATTGCCTTTTGCCCTTAGCAAAGTATTAACGTTGAGGCAGTTGAGTCCCTGGAGGAATGTCCCTCTGCCTGTTTCAAGGACTTATCAATGGACTGTAGGTAGTAAGGAAGTTTAATAGTTTTTCTTCTGCCTTTGTTTCCCACATCACTTTAAGTTTTATTTCTTTTATACCTTGGGTGTAGAAAGAGAAGGAAAATATCAACTTCAAAATTTCTTATTTTGAAAGTTACAAAATCCATGGAATTTGAAATTTACTGTATGATTTTAACCTAACATAATCTAAAAAATGTAATCCTACAAAAATTGTCAGTATTTAAGAATTAAAATAAAATTCCAGATAATGCATTTTTGGAATCCAATTATCTCTGTATAGTATTCAAATAAAAGATGTGCTTTACTATGAAACAAGTGCTGATACCAAATATTTAAATTATTAATAATATTTAACATTATCTGCAATTTCTCCCAGGCACTCTTCAATGAATGAGTTCCTTCTGGATCTGGATTGCATGCACATATTTGTGTCACTTTTTCTTCAGAGGACCCATAATTTTAAAAACTCAGAAAATGGTGGACATGGAAAAGCAAGTATCAAATATTTCTTACTTGAAAATATTCCTCAGAACCATGGGTGGCAATTCTCAATTGTAAAGAAGCATTATTTATCAACAATCCCTAAGAATGCAAGGATTTTGTTTTAATATTTTTAAGGATATTTTGTTAAGAAACAACAACAAGAAAATAAGGACATGAGTTAGAAGATTGTGGAATAATGCCAGAATTTTCCATTTCTGTTTATGAATATAAACCAAAAACATTGGGAGAACAAGAAATAAGAGTACAAACTATATTTTGGAAAACTAGAAGAAAACAAAACTATATGCAAAGTAAAATTTTTTTTTAAAGTTTCAGAAAGCAGTGAAAACGGAACATAGAGATGTCAAAATGATGAGGGAATAAAAGGCAAGCTGAAGACAAAGCATAAGCTGACACTCTGCAACCTTCCCCCAACCCCCAATGTCATATGTGACATTCTTCCAGGAATCTCCCAACTATATTAATGTTAGTGCCTTGCTAGAGGGGAAAAACAACCTTAACTTGACCATGGCAATGCCTCCTCCAGTATCCTGTGAGTCTTCTTTAACATATGAAAGTTCTTTTGAAACCTCCCTTTTCCTTACCTCCCCCAACCCCATAGTATATAATCAGCCACCCCTCACAACACTGGGGCAGCAGCTCTTTCTGATCATGGGTCCTGTCCCTGTGCTTTAATAAACCACCATTTTGCACCAAGGACATCTCAAGAATTCTTCCTTGGTTGTCAGCTCCAGACTCTATGCCACTGAACCTCACCTATATTCCAAAACCTCATCAGAATGTCAAGGCTAACAGTAGGTACTTCCCTAGATTTAGATAGAATTCACATTTATCAAGCCACATTTGCATGAATTAACCTTTCTCAGTGGCTTAGGTGCACAAAAGAAATTTCCCATTGTGAAAAATTCACAGCTTATTTCTCCATTTGTAGTGAGATATAACAGTTGAAGAAATTCACATAAAAAAAAAACAAAACCCTGAGTTCTGGAGAACAGTTATATAGTTTTGAACACTATTGTGTGTGTTCACTTACAAAATAAACTTACTCTAAATCACTCTTCCAGAACACGAACATGCTCACCTTCTACGAAGACAATTAAATAGAAAAAAGAACAGTATGTAAGCAAAAATGGAGGAATAAAATGGAGGATTAGCCCAAAGTGCAAATGCTAAAGCACTAACTTTCCCCTTCCCCAAATACTGCTACTAAGTCAGTGAAAACAATTAGTACTTTAAAATATTTAAAAATTTATATAGTTAAAAATTTTTATTTTTAAAATTATTTTATTTAAGAGACGCCTGGGTGGCTCAGTCGTTAAGCATCTGCTTTCGGCTCAGGGTGTGATCCTGGCATTCTGGGATCGAGGCACACATCAGGCTCCTCCTCTGGGAGCCTGCTTCTTCCTCTCCCACTTGTGTTCCCTCTCTCGGGGGCTGTCTCTTTCTCTCTGTCAAATAAATAAAATCTTAATAAATAAATAAATAAATAAATAAATAAATAAATAAATTTATTTTTATTTAAATATTTAATGAAAAGATGTAAGATTCAAGATAAAGGAAGACAGGGTGATACAAGTCTTAGCAGAGTACAGAAAGGATGTGGGAGGAATAATTAAAATATATTAAAAAAATTTGGTATATAAGGAAAAACATATACTGATAAAAACATAGTAAGAGAAATCTAAAAGTGCAGCTAAAAGGAAGAATAATAAAGAACAAAATAAAAAGCTCTGTAACAGAACAAATATATGTACATGAAAAGTTCATCCAACATCCCTACCAAGGTGTTTCCCAAAGAATAAAACCCTAAAAATGAATTACAACAAATTTTTACATGTTAAAATACAAGCATTTTTAAAATTTCAAGTTTTAGAAACACTTGAAAGGGCAAAATATTTTTTAAAAATAATTTAGAATGATATACATAAAGAGCAAGTAAGGCAAAATGCAATGTCATTTATTAATAAAACACTCATATTTCTCCAGTTGTCCAGGGCAGTGCCAGTCTAGTCCTGTTGTCCCACGACCAAGCTTGTCATTTTTTAATGTGTTTTACTATTATAATTACTATTTTTGCTATTAAGAGTTGCCTTAAAATAAATCAGAGTGAAGATAGATAGAGCCCCATTTTTGCTTCCAGTTTCTGTTCCGATGTCCATGATGGTGTATGAATGCAGGTGCAAAGCTCATAAAGTTTTCAACTTTGACAGGTGACTGAAACAGGAAGACCAACAGGAATAATCTTCTCTCCGACCCTTTTCAGATACGCCGTAACTGCCATCTCCCCTAACACAGTGTGCACAGATCTTACTGGTAAAACAAGGTGCCCCCGATGGAGGCTGGGGACAGCAAACTTCTTCCAGTCTATTAAAAGTACTCCACTCTTCTTTCTTATCTGGCCACTTGGTGTAGCAATCAGTTGTCCATTTGTGTGTGTGTGTGTGTGTGTGTGTGTGTTGGTAGAGGGGGGTATTATATTGTTTGCTCACTCTTATGCAATTAGCCATTTTTTAACACTGGACTGCTATCTATTCAAAAACTAAGACCTGAATTTCCACTGCTCAATAAAGTTTTTGGTGAACACGTAACTTAAAACATGTTTGCCCGCATTTGCCTAGATTACTGCTGTTTACCGTTGAGCACCAAACTGATACCACTAACCATATGAAAATCCGAAGCATCAGCATCTAGTTCACAGACAGTAGCTATTTTGAGAGCCCTGTGCCTAAGACAGTGATGAACTGGGAAAGCTCTCTATTGTAATTCACACCTCAGAAGTAGGTAAGTATTTTAGTCCCAATTATGATAAAACTAAAAGTAAAAATAGTGCTTAGGGCCCCCTAAATATGTTATTGCTTAGAAAAAGAATTCAGGGGTGCCTGAGTGGCTCAGTCGGTCAGTAAGTGCCACACTCTTGATTTGGGCTCAAGTCACGATCTCGGGGTCCTGAGATTGAGCCCCAGATCAGGCTCCCTGCTGGGTGCGAAGTGTGCTTAAGATTCTCTCTCTCCTTCTCCCTCTGCTCTGCTCTCTCTCTCAATCTAATAATAATAATAATAATAATAATAATAATAATAATAAACAATGATTTTTAAAAAAAGAAAAAAAGGAAAAGAATTCATGTTTGTTTTATATATAGCAGTACCTGTAGTGAAATCAATAACCACTGCTTCTTTTGGAATCCATAGTTCTCCTACTGGTTTTGAGCCTGTGTGAACGCTCTGAAGCATGTTGGCAGAAGTTTATTTTCTCACAGTTCTAACGGCTTCCAGTCCAAGATCAGGATTCCAGCAGGTTGGTTTCTGGTGTGGCCTCTCTGTCTTACAGATGACTGCCTTCTCACTGTATTCTCTCACGGTCTTTCCTCTCTTCCCAGGTGGGAAGACAATGGTGCCTCTTCCCGTTTTTATAAAGACATTAATGCCATAGTGTCCTACTGTTATGACCTCCTTCAGCTTTAATTGCCTCCTTCAAGGCCTTTTCTGCAAATGCAGTCACGTCAGTGGTTAGACCTTTAACATCCAAGTTTGAAGGAAGCATGATTTCATATATCACATTAGTGAAAGAAATTTTTTTTAAAGGAACATGACCCTTGTATGATATCCTTTCAATAAAAAGTAAACATGGTGCCAAAGATGGTGGCCGAGATTCTTACTGGTTACACCTATGATATGGAGACGTTGGAAAAGCTCAGTTTGGTGGCTGTGTGGCCGGAGAAGCTGTTTAAAATGTCTATAGGGTAAGCTGTGTGAAAGGGAAAATAAGTAAGTAATTATAAGTAATAAGTAAGTCATTGTAAAGAATGTCAATAATTTATATCAAAGCATGGTTATTAATTTGTGTTGGTATTAACATTATTTGTTAACAGATTCCATTTTATAATGCCAATGGAGAATTTTTGCTTTATAAATTGTTCTACTTTGAATATTATTTATTTTTGTTTTTATATGTAGACACAGACATGACCCATGCATATAGATATTGGCGCTATATGAAAATTATGTTTTTGATTCAAGAATTATGAAAGGAAATTTTCAACTTGAAATTTAATAATATCTTAAGGTTTTTATTATTTAAAATAACATGTAAATAAATAAATAAAATCAAGTGTTACATCACAGAGTTTATGTTCAGATTTTACCACTTAATGAGTAATTCGTAATGTATTTCCCATTTAAGCACATCTGAGAATTATACAAATCCCCCTTCTGTAACTATGTCTAAGACCATATGACTGGCAGCATAAAAAGGAAAGAGGAAAAGTTGTCTAACTTTCTGTCAGATGAGAGGAAAGTAAGAGTTTGAAAGCATGAATATAATATGATTCCCATCCTGATTAAGAATAATCAGACTTGTTCTTTGTGTTTTCCTTATTTTGGTAAAATTTTCTCAATTATTTTCTTTTCATTAATTGCTTAACTACAAATAACAATCTTTTATAAGCTAGCGGCAAAATATCTCTTTTCTTTTTCTGGTTAACTCCTTCAATTTCTTGTGCTTGCTTGATTTTCTTGAGAACTACAGACTGTTTCCAATACAGGTCATATATTACCATTGCTGCTTTCAGTGAAAATTAGGTAGCATTTATCCTTCTGCTCTAAGTCATGATACAAGTAATTCAACTTGAACACGTTCAGCTCTTTACCTGCAGCTTATGTTAATACTTTAGCTGCTCTATGTTCATTTTCTGCTTCTGCAACTCAACCACTATTACTTGTTACTTAAGCTTTTGATGCCAAGCAGGTAGTCATAGCCCTGAAGTATGAGCTTGTTGCAAAAACTAAGTTCAGTTAAAAATACTGTGAACTTAGCACGAACTGATAAAAAGTATGAAGTTTTCAAAGCAAGAGCAGTTGTGATTTTGTTTTTGTTTTTTAAGTGTTACACATCCAGAGGACTGGCTTCTCCAGGGATGAGCGGCAATCAAAGTGAGTTAATCTATAGATAGAGTGAAATAATTGAATACTTGATTAAATTAAATGTTTACTATCATACTTCAGCAAGGAGAAAGAACTTCACAATGCCTAAAGTAGGTCTATGTTAAGAGAAATAAAGTGGACTTTGAGATTTACATACTGCATTAGTACGAACACTCCTACTCACCATTTCTTTGCTGAAATACAAACTCAAGCGTTATCTAAGAAATCCATGTCCTTAGAATAAAAACTGCTACATTTATCTCATTGCATTTAAATGTAAGTTAAACTAATAAGGAACTTGCTGTTCTGAAATTCTGTGAGCAAATGATACCAGGTAATTAATGACATTATTGTTTGGCCAATAGTCATTTAGCTCTCATAAGTATAATGACACCTAGGGATCTTTCACCAATGATGACTAAAGAAGAATCTAACATGAACTTGGGCTGTTGGTGCTTTGAACAATCGCAGGTTCATTTGAAAAAGTACACAATGTTAGAGAAACTCTACCTATCCTGGTAAGTTCAAATCAAAATAGAAAACTAGATTAATTTCGTCTTTGGCTCCCTTTCACCCCTCAGGGCACCCGCCTCAAGGCACTCAACATGCCTGTCCTTCCCTGGCACACATATGGATTAGGGTGATTTGTTCAGTTCATCCCTGTAAAGGGATAACTGATAATTTTCTAGGTTGTTTTATCCATGGCACGTTGTTAAGGAAATACAGATTTGGAGACTTCAAATCCAGAGTAACAGGTTTTTGGGGTAAAATTTTAAGACTTGTGATGGAGCCGTTATGCCTGGCAGCAAATCCTTTACTAGCACTCACATATTCCTCCTCTTTGTGAAGTCAAAGCTATTTCAATTGCCTTGAAGAAAGCTATTCTATAATAATAATATTGCTATTAATACAAAAAACAGCTAACATTTATTGAGCAATTACCACTTGCTATTATTTGTTCCAGTCATTTTACTTCTATTAATTCATCACTCCTCAAAATAACGCTGATATGAGAATTGCTGCCATCCTCCTTCGACATCTGGAAAAATCTTAAGGAATAGAGATGTTAAGCTATATGCTAGATTACACAACTAGGAGGTGGCAGATTCAGGATTCAAACAGTTCATGCTGCTGGTAATTCAACCTGAGCACCTACAGCTCTTTTAAGTCCAGTTTACAGTGATATTTTAGATACTCTGCTTGCCACGCCCCTAGTCTTTACTGCTATATGGCCTTCAAATACACATATAAAATGTATTTACGTTGTATGTATTCATGAAGTTCATTCATTTATGTATTTATTTATCTCATTTTTTACTAAGGTACAACTGATAAAAAATTGTAACATATTTAAGGTATACAGCGTGATGATTTGATATACAGTGTGAAAGGGTTCTCCCCATCGAGTTAATACATCTATAACCTCACATACATATATTTATATGTATGTGTGTATCTATCTCTCTATATATATTTCTCTATGTATATTTTCGGGAGAGCACTTCAGTTCTACTCTCTTAGCAAATTTCAATTATACAACCTGGTGTTGTCAGCTATAGTCATTATGTTACACATTAGATCCTCAGACCTTATTCATCTTACCACTGAAAGTTTGTTTCTTTTCACCAACCTCACCCTATTTCCCCTACTCTCCTGTCCCTGGAAACAATTTTCTACTTCTTTTTTTAAGATTTTACATGTAAGTGATACCATGCAGTACTCGTCTTTCTCTGGCTTACTTCACTTAGGATAATGCCCTCCAGGTTCAAATTCTTTCATGTTGTTGGAAATGGCAGGATTTCCTTTTATTATTTTTTAATGTTTTAAAAGATTGGCATGAATAAAATGTGTTAAAAGAATGACATGAATAAAATTTTAAAAATATATTTTCTAAATAGCATTATAAGTCTTCTAGTTTCTGTGGAACTATATGCAGACATCTCTTAGAATAAACATTTATTTTTATCTCATTGCATTTAAATGTAAGTTAGACTAATAAAGAACTTGCTGTTCTGGCTAATAACAAGTAAAGTACAGCCATTATTGATATAGTATTAACAAAGGAACCCAATAAATCTATGCATTTTTTGTTATATCTATGTTCTTGAAGCTCAACAGATAAGTAAATGACAGGAAAGTTCAGTTTCCTCCTTTATCAATACCAAAGTAAAGTGGAATTTAAAGTAGCTATGAAACTTGAAACAGAATTGAATGGTGGGCAAGCAATTTTAGACCATTATAAAGACAAACAAAAAGCCATTTCAAATGGAGGGATAGATAAACTATTGTTTACTTTAGTAAAATTTTTATTTTAGTAAATTTATTAATAGTATTTTTCTTTAATACCAAAATCGGTATGAAAAATCTGTGTTAAAATCATCTAAATTCTATGATAATGGAATGAAAACATTTTTACTTTGTCATGCATCGTCAAAAAAAATTATTCATCATAAATAATAAAAAAGGAATTGATAAGAAATAGCTTGGGAGTAGTATATTAGAAGTTTCAGGTTTTAATAATCCTGGAAATAATTTAGGTGTCTGTTTTATTTTTTTATTGATGATTACACTAATGCTTTATTATTGTTGGCCAAATTTGGATGAAAGTCCAAGCATAAGTGATCATTTGTTATACTTTTTTAATAAATTGAATTTAACCTTTGATGTGTCTCTTACAGGTATTTATAGTAAAGAACAACAGTTTTTGCTCTACCGTATTAGCTATATTTTATAAAGCATTAACTATCCTATCATAGTCTAAAATGTTCTATATAATATTAACTATGATTTTATTCAACACTTACTAAACAACCATTTTTTTCTTTTGATATTAATATTCTATATAATGTTAACTATAATTTTATTTACCAGTTTTCTGGAGTTAAGATACATTGCAGCAGAAGGTTCACTGCATCCTTAAATTTTCTTCATTTTTCTTTGATCAGGGTGTAGGAGTGGTATCTGTTTTCTGGGGATAACAGTAATTCAGCTAAAGAGTTGCTCATTATAGGACAAGTGACTACAGGTTGTTTTTTCTTGTCATGTATTGGAGGCATGCATACTACATAAAGTCAAAATGGATTGATGGACATAGTTTACTGGTGACATTGTTGAATTGGTCAAGTTCAAGGGGCCCTTTCTCTGTTTTATGTCATTTAAATAGTTTAAACATAGCATCATTTAATAAATATATTTTTAAATTATAAATTGTTATAAAAGATAAACATTTTAAAATATGAAATACAGAGTGGAAAATAAAATGTCTCCAGTGCCATCTTCACTATCACTATAATGTTTTGCTGTAGTTCTCTCCATTTGTACATACTGTTTTATATTACTGATATATTACACTTGGTACTCTTGCTTACTGATTTTCAATATTAACAGCTTGAAATGCTTTGGATGGAACCCACTCTAATCTCCATAATTCTCTCCTGAGCACATTTACTAGGTTGTGGTTACTTTAGTTGTGTGTATCTATGGGTATCATCCCATATCCTTATTATATTTCTGAAATTTCTAAAAATTCTCCATATTGTAACACACTATTTATTATTTATACGATGATGTTGGATTTAATATTTTCTTTAAAAACTTAAGTAGAAGGTGCAGCTCACCACACTTGTTTCAATATAAATCCATAGTGTTTTTTTTTTTTAAAGATTTTATTTATTTATTTGACAGAGATAGAGACAGCTAGCGAGAGAGGGAACACAAGCAGGGGGGAGTGGGAGAGGAAGAAGCAGGCTCATAGCAGAGGAGCCTGTCATGGGGCTCGATCCCGTAACGCCGGGATCACGCCCTGAGCCGAAGGCAGACGCTTAACCGCTGTGCCACCCAGGCGCCCCCATAGTGGTTTTTTAAACATAGTTATAAATACATGGAGAATAAATATACAAGTAAAATTGCTTAGATCTACAAATAATCTTTCCAATATGTAATTTTCTAATAAACTTTGTTCAAATTCATTTAGCCAACAATTACTGAGTACTTACAATGAACTAGGCTCTAATGATTAAGTAGTGGAGTCAAAGCAGTTTCTCTGCTTAAATGCATGCACTAGAAGGCGAAGTTAAATGAAAAAGCAAAAGGATAACCAGAATAATTTTGAATAAGGACTCCTGGGGTGGCTCAGAGAGTTAAGTGCCTGCTTTCAGCTCAGGTCATGATCCCAGGGTCCTGGGATGGAGTCCCACATCGGGCTCCTTGCTCAGTGGGGAGCCTGCTTCTCCCTCTGCTTGCCTCTCCCCCTATTTGAGCTCTTTCTCTCTGACAAATAAATACAACCTTAAAAAGAAAAAAAGAATCATTTTTAAAAAAGAATAATTTTAAATAGCAGTATGTGCTGAAGTCAGGCAGACAGGGTTATGTGGAGGTATGTAAGTAACTGCTGGGAATAGACCTCTATACATTAAGGGAAGGATTTTCAGAGTAATTTAGGCCTAATGAGTCATCAGTGAATGGGATCGGCTCGGAAAGATAGTGGGATGAGGACGTTGGGCTTAAGGGATATCAAGTGGAAATGCACTAAGAAAGGCACTTTTTTAGGGACAGTATTAAGGAGAATCTAGGGGAAGTGAGATGGGATTAGCAGCTATTAAAATTGGAACAGGAAGAACTTGAAAACTTCATTGAGGCCATTTTTATTTTGGTAGAGATTTTGACTAAGTATAGTGGAAAGCAATTTGAATCTAAATCAGGAGGAAAGTGGTATGATTTTTTTTTTCCAAAGGACTATTCTAGATGTGAGGATTTGGGGTGGGGGGCAGCAGAAGGGTGGGGATAAGGGAGCTTGTGAAGGGAACAAGTCGGCTGGGTCCACCACTAGTATTCCCGGGAAATTTGGATGCCCTGGGAGGTTTCTGGGAAGCTGGGTGCTGGGACTCCTGAGGCTCATGCGTGGGTGCTACGACTGTGGGTGGCCCAGAAGCTGCCTCATTTTGGCCCAAGCTGCAGTTTTTGCTCTGTGTCTTGGGGCTGGATGGTGGAGGCGTAGTCTTCTGAGGCTACTGGTCAATTGTCTCCCCTGTTTTTAGCAATCCAGTTCTCTTCAAAGCCCTAGAGGGAATCACAGTGGAAAGGAAAATCGTGCTCCATAAAGTCATTTTGGAGCGAAATACAGAGAAATTCATCTGAAATCTGTGAATGAATACTGGTTTATGCTGGGAAGATACATTTAAAGCATGGAAAGAAAATCACATTTAGAGAGTATCTGTCCAGCCGTCAGCTGACCATTAACCTCAGCTGAGACGTCAGTGGCTGCACGTGACAAAGAATAGACTTAGCATAATTAGGTCAGAGAAGTTATTAACCAAATAAACACCAAATAACAACAACAACAGAAAAACCTAAGGGTGGGAAGAATCTGATATGCACAGTTTGCAGCTTTATTTAAAATGTGCAGTTGGGGCACCTGGGTGGCTGAGTCAGTTAAGCAGCCGACTCTGGGTTTCAGCTGAGGTCAGGCTCAGGGTCCTGAGATGGAGGCCCCCATTGGGCTCCCTTCTCTGTGGGGAGTCTGCTTGAAGTTTCTCTCCCTCTGCCTCTACCCTCGTTGCACACACTCTGTTTCTCTCATAAATAAATCTTCTTTAAAAAATGCGCGGTTTTCAACCACAACAAAACACTTATGAAAAATGCAAAAAACTCAGAGTTTATGGCTCACACACAGGAGAAAAATAGTAAATAGACGCAAGAGAGAAATATTTTTGAAAACCAGGAAAAGAAATAGGGAAACCAGGTAAGCCTGCCCTCACAGTTTAGCATGAATAGTATTTCTGTTTAGTACCATATTGATATAAAATAATTTACTCTCTGTTCTTCTCTATTGAACAATTTTATTTCAAGATTTCACCATTCTGTATACTAATGCGAAGAAGATTATAAATATAGATTATTTTTTTTAAATTATCTCTTTGGGATTAGTACCTCAACAAGAATTATTTCATCATGAGTTTTAATTTTTTTTCCTGATCTAATTTTTAATATTCTGTATACTCACAAATTAATTTCCCAAAAGCTTTAGAAATATATGTTTCCAAAAGTTGTGCTTAAGACTGATCAACCATCTCTCCTAATTTTATAAGCATTTATTTTTCAATATTTCCAAAATATTAATGTGTCACTTACTCTTTTTATCTTAAATACAAATAAACACACATGCCTGACTGTATTTCTTTTTGGAAATTGTTCATCCATGCCCTTTGCCTTCATTATATTATCTGTGATAATGATTTGAAAGAGTTCTTTTGATATTAACAAACTAACTGACTTGACAGGAAACTTCATAATTTCAATATTCAAATTTGATCGATTGTTGTCTTTATAGGTTGAATAGGATTATTGATAAATGCTTGTGTAAGATCTAGTGAAAATTCTTGATAAGAGGTACTTAAAAATTTTATAATTTTCTGGAGATTTTACTGTCATCTTTTGTGTGCTAAATTTAAATTTTAGTACTTAAAAAAGCTATAGAAAACTAATGAATATTAGTAGAGATATTTTTTTTTCTATTTTAAGCTAGATAGAACTATACAAAGCTGGAAATTTTAATGTAACTCTCAAATATATTTTGATAAAATGGTGTGAATTATCTTTGTCATAGGACTCACCTGTTGGGGGCGACTGGGTGGCTCAGTCATTAAGCATTTACCTTTAGGCTCAGGTCATGATCCCAGGGTCCTAGGATCCAGCCCCACTTTCAGCTCCCTGCTCAGCAGGAAATCTGCGCCCCCTCTCCCTCTCCCCCTGCTTATATTCTCTCTCTCCTTGTCTCTCTCTTTCTGACAAATAAATAAATAAAATATTTAAAAAATAAAAAAAAATTAAATAAATCACCTGTTCCAGAGTTAAAGAAATGCTTAGTCAGCATTTTGTGAGGGGTCATTGTGACATCAAATGAGATTTGTAGTTTCTTTGGTTTGTTGATTTTTATTTAATTGAACAAATTACTGGTTATTTTTATTCTAAACAGATAAAAGTCAAGATCCTATATTTAAATTAAAATAGAAATGCAGTATATACTTTCAGTATAAACCTGGAACTAATAAACCATATATGCATTTTCTTTCCAAATAATTTTACTCATATTCAATAGACAACACCATACATGACAATGTGTTCAATATTTCTTTCTTTCTTCCTTCCTTTCTTTCTTTTTTTTTAATTAGAGGGAGAGAGAGTACATGTGCACTGGGGGGGAGGGGGCAAAGGAAGAGGGAGAGAGAGAATCTCAAGCAGGCTCCGAGCCTGATGTAGGACTGGATCTCGTGACCAGAGGTCATGAACACAGCCAAAATCAAGAGTCCAATACTTAATCATGAGCCACCCAGGCATCCCTCAATATTTTATTTCTAAATTTGTATAGAGTAATTATCTGGAGGTGGTATAGAAACATATGAACTAGTGTTATTGTTTCTGTTATAGTTTATAATTTTGAATTAATTTGTATGCTGAAATTTAAATGGCAAAGTATCAGAGAATTCATTAGTATATAACCGTTTTGGGGATTTTGTCCCTTCATTTTATTTGGATGTGTATAAACACAAAAATTAATATTTTTGGAAAATGTCATTTATTAATGCAAGTCATATTTTCTTTAATCTGCTACAGACTTGATGGTGTCTTTATATTTGTGGATCGATACTGTATATATGCATATTATTTATATTATACATATAGCTAAATAATCAAATTGTTTTTTCTCCAGGACACTTGCATCATATATCCATTTGTTTCTCCTTATCATGTTTCTTTATTCAAAGTTTACCACATGCGAATCCTGTAGACATAGGATTAAAGATGTTTGCAACTTGATGGCATTGCATGCTTGCCAATTTAGTCCCATGATTGTTTTGCACAGGAAATCGTGTGTGCTTATACCTTGATTAGATTCACATTCTCAGGCTAGTTCTGAAAATTTATCATTGAAAAAGTAAATTTACATTTAAATGTTCTCCTGCTACAGCTACAAGTTAAATTCCAATTTAGCCCTGTCAATAAAAATTAAGCTTATATATACAAAAGTCTAATCTGATGGAGTGACGATCAGGTATGATGTATATGACTTTGAATTTGATGTTAGTTAATACTTTCTGAATAGGCAGATAATTATAAGTTACAGACTGAAGCATAGGAACTTGAATGCTGTTATATAAAAAGTTCTAAATTGAGTTTCCCAAGTTTGTGATGAAAAGCTGCATTTGATTAGTTTGTGAATCAAGTGAAGTGGTGGAAGAGAAAGAATGGAAAGGATTTGGAATGAAGGGAGGTGAAAAAGATGTGACTGACAAGACTTCAGTTTAATATTCCCAGCAAGTGGTATATTTCGTGCTCTTAAAATACTATGAATTATTTTAAAATGTGTAACTTTTTTGGATTGCTATACCATCAAAACTTTCAGGGAGGGAAAGACCTGAAATTATTACTTGTTAAATTAATGAATACTCATTAAAATGTACCCAGTAGGGTACTCTTGTCTATATTTTGCACACAAGAAAAGATTGTAAAAATGAATAAACCTCTGTAATTAGAGAAAAGCCTTTTCTAAAAATTCAATCAAAGGGAGGTGTTTGGAGTGCATGACCATTTGACAGAGTGGTTCTGTTGAATTTTTAGGTGATGTATTGTCTACTCTAGGTATAAAAGACAACAAATAACAAATAACAAAAAACAATGGTGCCAAAACAAACAAATTACTAAAGAAATTTTTGAAATCTGGGTTAAATTCATAGAATACATTTTAGAAACTGTCTTTTTTTAACTTCATTGCCATGATTAGAATTCATGCAAGTTTGTTGGTTATTATTAGTTTTGTTTTCTAAATCAAATGCTTATGTTCCAGTGATTTGAAATATGTTAGACGAAATAAGACTGGCTCAGGGGGACTGATGAATGTGGCAGAGCCGATGAAAGCATTCAGGCTGAAAATAATTTTTTCGGTATGATGACTATGGTTATCCAAGTCAAGGTTCAGGGGACTTGGCTGGAGAAAGCACTGGGGATGTTAAATTGGAGCAGTGAATTAAAGAGGGAAAGTTTATAATGCCAAGAGATTAGGAGAGGATTTGTGAACTATTCTTAGATCTTAACTCTATAAAGGGCCCCATGTAGAGTAAGCTGTTATATGTGCACTATATGTGGGAACTAAACTTCAACCTTGTCTTAAAATTATACACAAAGATGGAGTGTATATATCTATCACCTTTCATGATTGGAATACAAATTCTGCCTCTAACCTCATCATTCATACATAATTTATTTTGTTATTTGTTGTAAGAATGTTTCAATGTTTACAGTTTTCTGAGTTGACTGTTCTCATTGCCTTTGTGATTCCCATTCTTTTTTATGTGATTTTTAAAAATTTTACTTTAAAAGTTTTTGTGTTACTTTCTTTGTACATGCAATACCGTTAAAATGTTTATGTGTCTAGGTAAAATCCTTTTTCCTTTCATCTACTTTTCAAATTTGGACAAAAACCTTATTTCAGCCCACATAGATGTTTAAACATGTAAAGATTTTAAAGATGCAAATATTTTTAGCATATTTATGACACCATATCCTTAAAATTGGGAAACAAAACAGGAAAAATATATAATTTGTTTGGAAAATGAGGACTCTGGCCCTGGAGAGCTGACAGTGTTAGTTTCATGGAGAGAAAAGTGCAACAGGACTGGCCACCTGCTATCCATGGTGAGCAGTAGCAGAGACTTTGGAGATGTTCCTTGGGCAAGAAGGAACATTCTTAGATAACACAGAATGATTTAGACGTGATAAAATTTTAAATCATATTAACAGCAAGTAGTGGGGGCAAAAACAGTACAGATTTTTGAAGTAATGATAGAAAATTATAATTTGAGTGACAGAAGAGTGTTAATTTCTAATCAAAACAGAGAGGGGATGAGATCAATCAAAAGGAAGATGAACAAGGTAGACAGTAAACCGAAATGTAGAAATAAAATACACCAAGTGAATGAAGTTCAAATGGAGCCTAAAGAAAATTAAGCCAGAAAATAAATCCCTCCCAGAATAAACAGATAAAATGTGGAGATGAAAATAGGCAGAATATGATGAAACTGAAGAAAAAGAATAGTTACTTGAGTAAAAAGTATGACAATATTTAATATATAATGGAAAAGTAATTGTCTGAGAAAAGACAGTACGTTGTGTGGTCAATGGCTAATCTAGTTGAAGCAGAAATACGCTGTGACCATGAAGAAAGCATGCCTCTAATTGCATCCTCCATGTACTAGTAACTAATCTATTTCTAATATACTACCTTTAAAATATGTTAAAAAAATAAAATAAAATACAATATGTTAAATTTGTGAGCTATTCTCTTTATCAAACTATATTTGCTACTATATTAAAAATATATGGAACAAAAATTCAGATGGAACGTCACTAACTGCTCCCTATTCTTCAAGATATTGGAATCTATGCAGTTGGGAATAGCCTAAAATATTAATGTGTATTAAAATAGTTGTAAATTCACTTAGTGTTTGTTCACTATTCATATAATTTGAGATAAAAATTCATTATACTATCCCCCTCACCTCCTTACCTTCTTATATCCCTGTCAAAAACTCATTACATTATCTGTACCCTTTATGTGTTAGGAAAATGCATATACTTCAATGCTTTACAGTGGTGTACACAAACTTAAACAACACCACATAATTATAAACATACCATAAAATGTGAGGATATTTAAATGTATTATATTTTTGCTCATTGAAACACTTAGCTCAGTGCTTTTAGCATTGTCTATTTCCTTTTTCCCTTCTCTTCCTTTTGGAATTAATGTTTTCTTACACCTTTCTAGTAAACTCCCAGACATTATTGAAAAAGTCTAACTGTATAAATCATCCAGGAGACTGACAGTGTGTTTTATGTAGTTGTATTCTCCAATGTGACTATCTCATGTGTTTCACATAGTAGGTGTTCTATAACTATTGATTGAATGCAGATAATTTGGGATCTATAAATTACATACAAATCTATTTCATGCTTCCTACTTGAATGGAACAGATTAGGATATATTTCAAACAAGGCAGGTCAATTCCTTTTGTTCATTTGCAATCTCGTTGAAGTTAATAGACCCCATAAGTCACTCTCTGGGAGTAAGTAACTCAGTTGAAAAGACATATTAACTCTTTCAGTGTACAATGGAACCATTCATATTTTAAAGATTGAATTACTAAAAGTCACTTAGGCATTGGTGATCATATGTTTATTAAAGAAGTTTAGGATACTGAACTGCCACTTGCATAAACAATATTTCATGTAAATATGCAGTAGAAGAGAAAATAAAAGAGTCAATATTATACCAATAGCCCAATATCCTTATTGAGAAAAAGCTGTCAACTTCATTTTTTTAAAGATTTTATTTATTTATTTATTTATTTATTTATTTATTTGAGAGAGAGAGAGCACACAAGCAGAGGGAGCGAAAGGCAAGGGGAGAAGGAGAAGCAGGCCTCCCACTGAGTGTGGGTCTCAATCCCATGAGCCTTGGATCATGACCTGAGCTGAAGGCAGATGCTTAACTGGCTGAGCCACCCAGGTGTCCAAAAGCTGTCAATTTTAAAAGACATTCTATGTCAAACCACTATCGTCACACTACTTTCTAGAGTATGTGAATGGTTTAAAGACAAGGCAAAAAATATGCAAAATGTCCTCTGGTTATCACTTAAGGAAAATATGGCCTTCTAATGAAATGAGGCAGAAATCCAGGATATGGTAGATGACTCTCCCCCCACCCTCCACCCCTCCACACACAGAGGGTACTCTGTCCCAGAGCAGTTAAGACGCTACTAGGATGTATGTTTTAAAAGATAAGAGGGACAAAGGTAAGAACTTACTCTCCAGCTCCAAAATCCTGCAATTTTACTTTCTTTCTTCAGAAAATTTCATTACATATAGAATACAGAGAACTCATAAAGGTGAAGCATATGTATATCATATTGCCTCTGCCTACGTGGGCAAAAGGAAATAAAAATGCTACAGTTCTGGGCATCAGGGTGGCTCAGCCGTTAAGCATCTGCCTTTGGCTCGGATCATGATCCCAGGGTCTTGGAATCGAGCCCTGCACTGGGCTCCTTGCTTGGTGGGAAGCCTGCTTCTCCCTCTCACACTCCCGGTGCTGTGTTCCCTCTCTGCTGCTTCTTTCTGTCAAATAAATAAATGAAATCTTTTTTAAAAATTCTACAGTTTTTTTGTTTTTATGTAACTTTAATGCTCTATTCTTGGTCTTATGATCCCAAATAAATAAAAGCATATGGACATTATCCTCTAAGAACTGATGCTGACTTAAAAGTTAATATAAAATATCTATTTGCTATTTAAGTCCACATGATAGCAAGAGAGTTTGATTTTTTTTTTATGATTTTATTTATTTATTTGACAGAGAGACAGCCGGCGAGAGAGGGAACACAAGCGGGGGGAGCGGGAGAGGAAGAAGCAGGCTCCTAGCAGAGGAGACTGATGTGGGGCTCGATCCCATAACGCCGGGATCACGCCCTGAGCCGAAGGCAGACGCTTAAGGACTGCACCACCCAGGTGCCCCAAGAGAATTTGATTTTATTATTAATTTTTAAGAGTAAATTCCTGAATGAAATTCTTTCTCGTTGGCACCTTCTCTCTTTCTCTCACATCTCTCATATTTATAGAGGTGAATGAGCTTGGACAATAAGAGGTTGTACATTTTAAGTTTTAGTCCTAGGATTCGGGATACAAAAGTCACTTTTCCACCCTATCCCTACTTATATTCATAAACTTTACCAAAGCAATAAAACTGTGGACCTTGGTTCTTCTCCTACATAAAATTCGGGGATTTCATAGCAACTCAGTTCTATGACACTCTACCTATTAGCCCTTCCCTGTAAACATTTTTCATCTTATTTATAACAGATTCCATGATTTCTCATCTTAATTTCCATACAACTAACTCATCTTTCTTAATTCCCTCCCTTTTTTGTTACAAACACATGTAAATAACCAACTCTGGAAGAATTCAATCATTTATATTCTCCATGTGTGCATAGCAAGGTGCTGTAAAAATGTACAATTTACTTAATATTTTTTTATCAACTCCTATGTATCAGGCACCTTTCAAGGCTCTAGCAAACAGAAAATAACAAAATATATGAAGATTCCTGGGCTTGTATTCCCTCCTCTAATGAGGGAGACACATAATAAATGAGATAAATTAGAAAATTTTATGGTAATAACATAAGTGCTAAGGAAAAAAAGATAAAGCAAGGAAAAAGCATATGGTTTGGCAGTGTGTTGAAAGAAGGCTTTATGAGAAGGCAAACATTTAGTAAGACCTGAAGGGAGGTCTGAAAGAAGTGAGGACATGATCCATACAGATATATGTAGGAAGAGCATTACTAGCAGAGGGAACAGCATGTGCAAAATCCTAATGCAAGATCAGGCTTGGCATGTTTTCAAGCTGCAAGAAGCCTAGTTTACTTAGACAAAGGATCAAGGGAAATTATTATATGTTATTAAAGTCAGAGCAGGTAATAGGACACAAGGCCTTAGAGGTTATTTAAGAACACACACACACAGGGGCGCCTGGGTGGCACAGCGGTTAAGCGTCTGCCTTCGGCTCAGGGCGTGATTCCGGCGTTCTGGGATCGAGCCCCACATCAGGCTCCTCCGCTATGAGCCTGTTTCTTCCTCTCCCACTCCCCCTGCTTGTGTTCCCTCTCTCGCTGGCTGTCTCTATCTCTGTCGAATATAAATAAAATCTTTAAAAAAAAAAAAAGAACACACAAACACACACGTGGCTAATGTCATGTGATTATTGGCGCTAGTAGGTTTAAAATCTGTGGGGCAAATCCAACACTCTGGAAACTCAGGCAGGAGTTGTTATATAAATGGGCCAAAAATGCCCCCTATATATTAGTGCTTAAATTGTTTACTTCTTCACAGAAGGCTAGGAAAGCTAGCCCTGAGATTTCAAAAGGCCCTTCCACCATTCCATGAAACCGTCTGCTTCAGGATGATGGGCAACATGGTAAGACCAGGGAATCACATGAGCATAGGCCTTTTGCCACACTTTTTTGTCGTGAAGTGAGCTTTTTAAGCAGAAGCAGTGCCACTATGACAGTGGATAAAGCATTCTGCACGTAAGCAAGCGGTAGTCTTGACAGAAACATTGCATGTAGGGAAGATAAACCCGTACCCAGACTGAGCTAGCCCAGTAAAAAGCCTCTTTTACAAGGGAAACCATCCAAAGATATTAACCTGCAAATCTGGTAGCTGGTTGATTGCCCTGAGGAATGGTGCCATAATGGGGACTCAGTGTTGGTCTCTACTGCTGGCTGATTGATCATTCAGCAGTGGCTATCAGGTCAGGTAGCCTTTGTGAATGGAAGCCTGTTACTGAGCCCATGCATAGCCTCCCGTCATGGCCATTTTGTTTTTGAGCCCATTGGGCAATAATACAAGAGCCTGGGGAAAGAGGCTGACTTGTATACCCAAAATGGGTCACCCTATAAAATTGATTATCAAAATCCTCCTCTGTTGAAGTCACACTTTGGTGAGCATTGACATGGGATACAAATATTTTTTGACCATTCTGAGATGTGTTTCCACATACTTCTTCCCTAGACCTTCTTGCCATCTCTGATTATTTTTCTTCCAAGTCCTTGATACACCATTTGGCCCGAATCCATGAATAAGTATGCAATTGCTCATCTGACTATGTTCTCCTTGCCAGTAAAATGCGAAATCACGTGCACTGCTCGATGTTCTGCCCACGGAGAGGATTTTCCTCCACCACTGTCCTTCAGGGATGTCACAGGAAGTAGTTTATAGTGCTAGAGCTGTCCACTTCCAGGTGGTACCTGCATATCCCACAGAACTACCTGGAAACCACTTCCATCTTTTCTCTTCCTCAGTCAATTGATTGTAGGGAATTCCTCTTGAGGTTATAAGTGCAGGCTGGGAGAGAGAAGGTAATGTAGCAGGAATAACATGGACATTTGGGCCACTTTCTCAGTAGTTGACTTGTGCCTTCAGGGCCTGCAGTAGTCAAGTCCTATATTATACCCCTTGTATTTGATGAAGTGCTGCTGTGTGCATGCCCAACTTTATTGCTGTGTCAGATGGCACCAATTCATAATGCTCAGATCACAAGGTAACTGGGGCTCAGGGTTAATATTTTATTTTCTAAGAAGGCCCAGAGGACAAAAGCTGTTTCTCAAAAGGAGAGTAGTTGTCCCCAGAAAATGGCTCTATTCATGATTTTCTTGTACTACTGCTGCAACTTCTTAGTTTGAATTTGCCTCAACATATATCATTTGTTTTCTCTGCTCACTTCTCTCCCATATGAAATTACTATTTACTTTGAACTTGATTCCCCTTCTTGAACATAGTAAACACTTAACATATGTGTGCTAAATCCTTGGAAATAAACTAATTTAGAAATGGCAAAGGTTCATTTAAAGAAGGTCATGTGTTTATCCTTCCACAGTATGTATTAAAAGATGTTTTTCTGCTAGTTATTCCTTTGATTTATAAAAATAATATTTTTTCATCTAAGCCATAACATCAAAATCTGTTCTCTTTGGAAGGTGTTTTTGTTTAAACCCTTAGTTTACAAAATTTTTTGTTTTATTTTTTCTAAAACGGGCTGACTCTTTTCTTCAAATATTAAGGAAATTTAACTGAACTAGAAAGACTCTTTAGTACTGTGAAATAATCTGTTTTTGTTTTGTCCCCATTCTTTCTCCCACTTTTCTAACAGAACTTGGATAATTCTTCTGGACTATAATTTGATATTGCTTAAATCCAGTATTTCCAAAGTGACATTTTTAATTTTTAATAATATCTAGGGAGATTCAGATAAGTTGAGAATCTTGAGACAGAATCATCAAGTGATTACTATTTTTTGGAATTTACTCTTTTTTTAAGGGCACTTTCCACGAAACTAAATCTTTCCACATTAGTGAGAAACAGACATCTATATTTCAAATGCATGGTATACATAAATTTGGACCACCTTACTTTTCTAATTAAAGTAAGTAATCAAAAACTTCATTTTGTTAAAAAGGGGCTCTTATAGCTCAAGAAATGCTGAATTTTGTCTTTATTTTTTTTTTTAAAGATTTTATTTATTTGACAGAGAGAGAGACAGCCAGTGAGAGAGGGAACACAAGCAGGGGGAGTGGGAGAGGAAGAAGCAGGCTCCTAGCAGAGGAGCCTGATGTGGGGCTTGATCCCAGAACGCCGGGATCACGCCCTGAGCCGAAGGCAGACGCTTAACGACTGAGCCACCCAGGCGCCCCTGAATTTTGTCTTTATAGTGTAGAGATCACTTGTCTCAATTCCAAGCTCTCTTTTGCACATTAGAAAACATTAGATAGTTGATTCACAAAATATGCTTAATGTTTTTGTTTGAGTGGCTGGTTGGTTGAGGATTGGAGATTATTGTGAGGAAGAACGGCAAGGAAGGTGAGTGAGTGTGTGTGGGGAGGCACTGCACAGGAGTAAACGTTCATGGTTAGAGCATATAAAATTAATGTGCCTATTAGGAATTTAAGTTACAGAGATATTGACTAGATGTAGAAAGTAAAGGCTGAGGAGATTCATCTAAACAAAGATTTTCATTTGTAAGATTGTATATAGCACTTTAAATCCATGAAATTAGGTGGGATTTCTTAAACATAATTTATAGATAGGGAATATAAGGCGGTCTCAGGCAACCACATTCAGAAATTCCAGAAGAGTCACGAAGAAAAGACAATGACTGTCCAGTCATGTGGAGTATGGAATGTCCCAAGGGGAAGGGGAAAATGTCCTTGAATAATGATGGAATGAACTCCTCTCATCAAATATTGCTAAAATAAAAAAAGTCTAATACGAACAGAGAAATGGCATTTGCGTTTTGCAGTATGAAGGTCATTTGTGCCTTTCACAAGGGGAGATTCATCATAATGGAAAGAAAAAAACTTGAAATAAAAAAAACTTGAAATATTTCAAGGGGAGAATATGAGAATAGTTAAGTATAGAATGATGACAACAGAAAACTTTCTTTAAAAAATAGTTAGTGAAATAAAACAAAAAAAAATGGATCAGTAGTCCAGGGAGATTTAGGACAATAACTTTTTTTTTTCAGAAATTCTCAAAACCAAAGCCTGTGTGAACATTTATCTCCAGGATTTCTGATTTCTCTTCATTTTGGGGGGAACTGGTGTTCTTTAATTCCATCCTGTTGTCGTTGTTCAACATCCTTTTTAATCCAGCAATTCATTTGTTTCAGTAATAAGGTGGTTTAGGTCATCTAATCTGGTTCATAGTCTGTTTCTTTGTGTAAAGTTTTATTGGAACACAGCCCACCATTTCTTTACGTGATCTCTATACTTGCTCTTATCCTACAGCAGTAGAGTTGAGAAGTTATAACAGGGACCTTAAAACCCATAAAACCTGAAATATTTTCCAGATATTTCTTTACACAAAATGATCCTCAGTCCCTTATCAACTTACCCAGTTTCTGTAAATTAAGTCCTACTTTTATTTCATCCTTATTTGTTGATACTTAAAATATCACCCAAAAGTTGCATAATGGAAAATTCTATTAGTTTCCAGTGTTGAAACACTTTTTAAACAAATGTGATGGTGGATTTACATTCATTTATGCCATTGTATCAAATCTGGTTGCAAAGACACAAAAGTAAGGTACTAGTTACATTAATGAAAGTTAAAAAAAAAACAAAAATGAAGTTAATCATTGCCATTTTTAATGAAACCATGTTGTCCAAGATAGATTTAAATGTAAATATAAAATTATTGAAAATAACTTTCTTCCTTAATCTGAATTTCAGAATATAATAATTGCTAGCAGATTCTGAGATTATATGGAATGAAATAACCCTCAAATTAAGCATTTTATATTCTGTTGCTTAAATCATTACTTAACTGATGGTTATTGAATTCCAATGTCAATCTGCACTACAAGTCACAAGAAGTAGTGACTGAGTTAAGATGCACACACACACACACACACACACACACACACACACACCCTTATCCTTTGCCTTTGAGAAACAGGAACAAAGAAGCTTAGAGCAACAAAACAAAAGACCCTGCGGTCAGTTCCTTTTGAACTTATGAGTTTTTATTATCTCAAAGCATTTCCCTTTAGCTCGAAATATAAAATCAAAGTTCCATGGA
Source organism: Ailuropoda melanoleuca (assembly GCF_002007445.2). Taxonomy (NCBI): domain Eukaryota; kingdom Metazoa; phylum Chordata; class Mammalia; order Carnivora; family Ursidae; genus Ailuropoda; species Ailuropoda melanoleuca. The sequence continues at coordinate 41,980,775 of NC_048218.1, read as the reverse complement.
AAGAAGATAAAAGGAAAATTATTAACTGCTGAACAAAAGAGTGTAAATAAATTTAAGCAGGCTGTCACTAGAATTTCTAGTAATAAAACCATTTCTTTAACATTCTAGAAATTTCTATTCCTCTTGTATATTACTTTTGAAATAATCTTGTGAAAAGTAAAAAATCAGATAATATTTTAAAAGATCAATGAAAGAGATAAGACATAAAAATAAGTTCATTTCCTGAAGAGAAATTAAATATAACCATTGATATAACTGACATTAGAAAGATTACAAGAAAATACTGCATGTAATTATCAGGGCACATATTTTAAAAACTAGAGAAAATAAGTGTTTATAAGCGAAATGAAAATCACTAAAATTAATCCCCAAAGAAGCACAACTTTAACATCCAAATATTGCAAAAGAGACTGGACAGACATATTGAAACAAAGACATCAGGACCACATGCTTTAAAACTTAGAAAAGAAGGCTTTTCCCAAAATTATTTAAATGAGTTCAGAGCATATAAAAATGAAAACTTCCCCTTATTATTTTTATACATTAGAATAGTATTAATTCTGAAATTGTTTTAAAAAGTCACATATGACTACCCTATATGTGTGGTTGTGTGTGTGTGTGTGTGTGTGTTCAACTCCCTTGTTCCCAAAAACTTATTTTAGCTACTTTTCATAACACATATTTTGTAACTCTCCTTTTACTATTTTAGAATAAAACTCAATTGATAAACTATACCTATGTACACCAAAAATCAATATACTGTTTAACTGTAGTATAAGGAATAAAGGTAATTAGTTAATAATAATATATATATTTTTTAAGATTTTATTTATTTATTTGACAGAGATAGAGACAGCCAGCAAGAGAGGGAACACAAGCAGGGGGAATGGGAGAAGAAGAAGCAGGCTCATAGCAGAGGAGCCTGATGTGGGGCTCGATCCCATAACGCCAGGATCACGCCCTGAGCCGAAGGCAGACGCTTAACCGCTGTGCCACCCAGGCGCCCCAATAATAATATATTTCAATATATACATGCTCAGCTAAAAATTTACTAGAAAACAAAGTTTGATGCATGTGCGCAGACTTAGCGGTCTGTGGCTCTAGAAAGAATCAATGTGAATATATGGTTTCAAATGTAGAAACAGAGTTGGGTTGCACTATTTACTCAAACATTAGAGTAACACAAAATATGTGTTATGAAAAGTAGCTGAAATAAGTTTTGGGGAACAAGGGAGTTGAACACACACACACACACACACACACACACACACAACCACACATATTTGGTGTTAGTAAAGGGATTTTAGGAAATGATTGCCAACTTTCAGTTTTAACAAAAAATTACAGTCTTTCTTCAATTCTTTGAAAAATTAGTTTATTTAATAACTCCCTCCCCCAAGAAAAACTAACAGAGAAGGCTTTCAGCCACAACTACATTTGAAGAAAACTTAGTGTCATGTATTCAAAGAACTACCCTATGACCAGGCAGTTTTATAAATCAACAATACAAAAAAAGAAAAAGGTTTCAATATTAGGAAATGTAAAAGGTAAATTCATTTTATTAACATATTAAATAAAAACTATCATTTTAGTAATGAGTGCTAAAATGTAAGTTGAATTATTTCAGCAGCCATTCTAATAAAAATTCTAAGTAAAACAGAAGGGATTATCAAATGATAAAGACTATTTGCAATATCAACAGCAAGAAATATAAACAGTGAAGTTCTGAAATCATTTTCAAGATTGTGTGGAATAAGCATTGACATGTATTCTTACCATGTTCTTAATGCTGAAATGGAAGTTCAATATTGAAATGAATTTTTGAGGATTTAGATAATAAAATTATACCAAAACAAATAAAAATATCTCTACATGCTAATGAAATATAGAAATTTCAAGAAACTCCTAAAAATTTACCAGAATAAATAAAGTAATTTGATGAAGTGTCTGGATGCAAGAGAAAGACACACAAATCAATATTTTATTCCTGTTCTGGCAATCACCAACTTGAAACAGAAGTGGAAAATAGGGGCGCCTGGCTGCACAGTCGTTAAGCGTCTGCCTTTGGCTCAGGGAGTGATCCCGGCATTCTGGGATCGAGCCCCACATCAGGCTTCTCCGCTAGGAGCCTGCTTCTTCCTCTCCCACTCCCCCTGCCTGTGCTCCCTCTCTCGCTGGCTGTCTCTCTCTGTCAAATAAATAAATAAAATCTTTAAAAAAAAAAGTGGAAAATAAACTCCATTCCAAATAGTCATAAAAACTATCAATTTAGCAATAAAGGTATAGCATTAATAAACATTATACATAAATTTTATTGAAACATAAAAATTAAAGGATAAACAAAAGGGTGACTAGTAATAATGGTGGAAATTTGGTAGTTGGGGGTTCAGTATAATTCTGCATTTACATTGGTAATATTGAAATGAACATACACAAGACCCAAAGCTAAATTGGAGTAGAAAAATATGAAACACCAAGTATCAGTAGTAAGTGCAAGTATACAGCACAAACATAGGATTCGGTTTCAAATAACTTAATTAAATGGTTTCTTAGAAACTCAATAAGAGGTAGATAGTTTGGATCCACAGGCTCCCACGTTTTTATCGTCCAGTCAATATTAGGAACATACTTATGTTCTTATCCTGATAAACGTGCTTCATTTTGCAATGATGTTTCATTGCGTAAAATCTATTGCTACCATCTGTTTCTCATGACAGAAAAAAAAAAAAAGCTGATTGCTTAGTGTCTGCAATGTTATGGAAATGATGCCTGCATTCAGTTCTATAAAGACTAAATGACTTACAAGTTTTCCATCCCTGTCACCATTATACATTCTAAATTATGTTTCTCTGTGCTACTTGGGATCTTAATATACATACAAGATATCAGAAAAAACAAAGTCTGTTTTCAAAATTTTTGATAGTATTCTAAAAAAATTTAAAAAAATACACAATATTCCCAGCTTAAGAATGATAATTCTGGGCAGTTTTGGACTGATAAAGAAATCTGAAATCCGTATGTTAGGCAGCTAATTAGGCATGAGGGAGGAGGGATAAAGCAGGTGCTGGCCACACCCTCGGTTAACACCTCTGAGGGTTAACAACCACACCTTCAGACCCGCCTCTGAGACTAACAGAAGAGGAAAGGCCTAACCACAGAGCTGGCTTAAAAGCCACGTGTGGACGTTCTAAGAGCTGAGCATGCGCACAAAAGTTACAACTTGTCCTTAACTACCTTAATGTCACAACAAAAGCTCATTAGACACCCATAAATATAGACTACATAAATACAATTATCACAAAACGCATCACCGGTGGACACATGCGCAGAGGGCCAAATGTGATATAACCACTAGCTGTCGATCAAAAATGTCAATCAAAGCTAAATTTACGTATATACAAAGCGGGCTTGAAAGGATGCAGCTAGAGCTGCTCCTGGCCATTGCCACTCTTGCTCTGCTTTCACTCTTGAAAATGTACTATACTTATCTACTCCCGGTAACAGATAGAGGCGTTCAACAAAGATCCTGATTCTGGGTCCCTTTAGTTATACTTGAGAAATTGTTATTGATGGTATTAGAAAAATTATCACAGCGCCACCAGGAGTATCTTGGGAGGGAAGTAACTTTAAAACGACCCCAGATAAAATAGTAAAGAACTCAATTAGATGAATCCAGCAGTTTAAATTGCCATGAGCAGCAGATGAATAAGCACCACAAATTACCCTCTTAATCAGCCAAGTCAGTACCTGCAACATTTGTCGTAGTATACAAGTCGACCGACAGACTTATCCAAATCAAATATGGGAGACACAGCAATATCCAACCAAAGCTTATCAGACTGTATTTCCAAGGGGAAGGAAAGAGAAATAAAATTCAGTAAAATCAGTAAGATTATTCTAGCATATGCCAGAAATCCTGAAAATGGTTCTGTACATGATTTTTTTTTTAATAAAAATTGCCTGCTGGCCAGAGAAAATGCTATATCTACTGTTTAGTGAAGATATTTCTATTAATAAATACTTTAGAAAGTGGGCCCATAGTCGCATAGCCTATGAAACCTCTAACTCTAAGGACTTTCTTAGAAAAGGTAAGGCTACTCTTTCAGAAGCCTGAATTAAAAATGGGAACTTTGATTTTATATTCATTTTCAAATGAGTGAATTTGAAAGATAAAACACCAACTATTGGAATATTCTGTTATTACTTCACATCTATAAAATTGTGGGTCTGGAAAAGATCCAAGAAAATATTCTTTAAACATTGTCAATAAGAATTTAAAATGTGTCTCTAAGATTAGAATTGCTTCAGTACCAGGTGGCAGAGGAGGATTTGTCTTTGTTGGGCATATAGACTTAGAAACTTGAGTGGGAAATTACATAAAACCTGATTCAAACTCCTTTCCTGGATACAGAAAAATATATATTTGCCTTTGTACATACAGGTGATTTTAAATAGAATTCTCAGGAATCATGCGTTGCTGTATATATTTAGATTTTTTAAAGTAAATTTTCTTACTCTACTTACTTCTTACTTACTTACTATTAACAAATTACTTTCAACACCACCTGTACACTAAAATATTCCAATACCACTTTTCCCCTGGAGTCTAGGCCCATACTTAGAATATTAGTGTCTTCATGTCTGACAGTCATCTCAAATATATTTCCAACTGTTGCAATGAATGGTAGCTGTTGTATAATACCTACTATCCCTTTCTTCTTTATTCATTCACTTTTATTCAATCATCCATTTATTCATTAACTACTTTATTAACACATATTATGGGATCAGCAATAAAGACACTAAGGTTCTAGCAGACAAAACCCCTCCCCTCATAAAGTCACTTCCCAGTATGGTAGACATACTCAAAACTGGATAACTAACTGAATTTTGGTATAGAATAGTGATAAGTGAAATGAAAAAAAGGGGGGGGAGAGGAATTGAGAATGTCATTCAGGAAAATAACGTATCATTTATAATTAAGAATAGGGTGGTCATAATGTTTTCCAGAGTAGCTGTACCAGCTTGCATTTCCACCAATAGTGTAAGAGGGTTCCCCTTTCTTCACATCCTTGCCAACACTCCTGTCTTGTTAATTTTGGCCATTCTAACCGGTGTGGGGGTATCTCATTGTGGTTTTGATTTGTACTGATGTTGAACATGTTTTTCATGTGCCATTTGTATGTCTTCTTTGGAGAAGTGTCTGTTCATGTGTTCTGCCCATTTCTTGACTGAATTATTTATTTTTGGGTGCTGATTTTGATAAGTTCTTTATAGATCTTGGACACCAGCCCCTTATCTGAAATGTCATTTGCAAATATCTTCTCCCATTCTGTGGATTGCCTCTTAGTTTTGTTGACTGTTTCCTTCACTGTGCAAAAGCTTTTTATCTTACTTAAGTCCCAAAAGTTCATTTTTGCTTTTGTTTCCCTTGCCTTTAGAGACAGTTCCTCAAGACATTAAAAATAGAGCTACCCTACAACCCAGCAATTACACTGCTAGGTAATTACCCCAAAGATACAGATGTCGTGAAAGAAGGGGCACATGCACCCCAATGTTCTTAGCAGCAATGTCCACAATAGCCAAACTGTGGAAGGAGCCGAGATGCCCTTCAACAGATGAATGGATAAAGAAAATGTGGTTCATATATACAGTGGAAATATTACTCAGCCATAAGAAAGAATGAATACCCACCATTTGCACTGACATGGATGGAACTGGAGGGGATTATGCTAAGTGAAATAAGTCAAGCAGAGAAAGACAATTATCATATGGTTTCACTCATATGTGCAATATAAGAAATAGCACAGAGGATCATAGGGGAATGGAGGGAAAACTGAATGGGAAGAAATAAGACAGGGAGACAAACCATGAGAGACTCTGGACTCTGAGAAACAAACTGAGGGTTACAGAAGGGAGGAGGGTGAGGGGATGGGGAAACCAGTGGTAGGTATCAAGGAGGGCACATGTTGTGATGAGCACTGGGTATTATATGCAACTAATGAATCGTTGAACACTACATCAAAAACTAATGATGTACTATATGCTGGCTAACTAAACATAAAATAAATAAATAAATAAAAAATAAATGGAACCAAATGAAATGACCAATAATTGATTCATTTTGAACTATGAAAACATTAATTTCACATGCTTCAACCTAGGTGCAAAATGAGATCCAGGAAAAAAAAGGTACAGCAATCTAGATGAATATACTATGAATAAAATCGTTCTGTTTTTTCCTGGAAAAAAAAAAAAGAATAGGGTGGTCAGAGAAAGGCTTCACTGGATAATTAAAGTCAGAGCCAAGATGATTCCAAGATGAAGATGGGCTGCAAACCATGGGCTATCTGAGGGAAAAAAACTTCAGGTACGAGGATTAGCCAGTATGAAGACCTTCCACTATAGATACTGTTGAAGGCTTGTTGAAAATTTTAAGGAAGACAGAGTGCTGAAAGCAGAATGATTGAGGGCAGGGTAGTAAGAGACAGCTCGTGTAATGCCATAATCTGAATTGCACTACTAAAGGATTACACAGTCAGACTGCTATACTGATAATAAACCAGTTAATAGAGCAGTTAGAATAGACCAGTCAGAATTCTACTGTAAAATCCAGGTGTAGTTTTGGCTAGGGCATTAGCATTGGGGGCCATGAAAGTGCTCAGAATATGGATATATACTGAGGTCCAGCCAACAAGAGGTTCACAGTAAAGGTAGTATGTGAGAAGAAAAATTCAGTCATAACTCCCCATTGTTTAATTTCATCAACTAGAATAATGGTGCTGCCTATTGATGAGATATACAACACCATAGATGCCGAGGCGGAGGAGGAGGAGGAAAGACTGCAAATTCTGCTCTGGATATATTAAGTAATATATATTAATCAAATAATATTAAATTTTTTTTACAAATATTGTTGCAAAAGATAATAAATACTTAGTGTACTTAAGTATAAATGTCAAATAGGCAGATGGATATAAAGTATGGTGTTCAGGAGAAAAGTCTATACTTGCAGAACCATCACTTCATTTGTGGCAGCGATGTACCTTGCTGGAAAATCATTCTGAGAATATGTGGTTATCCTTGAGATTAGATTCTGGTCAACAGTGTGTAGCAGATGCAGTCAGGAATGGTTTTCAAATGTCCTTAAAAATGAGGATTTACTTATATATAAAGGTCTTTGTTCCCCCTCTCCACATTTCTCTTCTCTACTGCCTGGAATACAAACATTATGGCAAAAACCATAATGTCTATTTTCAGCTACGAGGATGCCGCCTTGCGTGTGGAAGGTCACACAGCAAGAATGGTACCCAGCAAGTCTAGGGGAAGTTGGATCCTGGACGTCATGAAAGGGCCAGGCTAGCCCTGTATTGCCTATCTCCTGACTTCACTTTATTCAAGGAAAAGAAATCCTTGTCCTAATTAAATAACTGGTTTTGGCTTTTTCTTTTTTTGTTGTTTTTTTTGTTTTTTGTTTCTTGTTTTTTAGATTTTTTATTTATTCATGAGAGACAGAGAGACATGAAAGACACACAGAGAGAGAGAGGAAGAGGAAGAAGCAGGTTCCCCCACGGAGCAGGGAGCCCAAAGTGTGGCTAGATCCCAGGATCCTGAGATCATGTCCTGAGTGGAAGGCAGCCACTTAACTGACTGAGTCACCTAGGCGCCCAGAAAACATGAGTTTTATACCTGAATGTGACTCAGTTATAAACCTAAGATTACTGAAGTCACTGAAATCAGATTGTTTTGTTTTTGTTTTGTTTTGTTTTTTTCTGAAAGTGACTCATTTAAATACCCAACTAAGAGGAATAGGAGTTCAAGAGAGGAGGCACCTGGGTGGCTCAGTTGTTAGGCATCTGCTTTTGGCTCAGGGCATGATCCTGGAGTCCTGGGATATAGCCCTGCATCGGGCTCCTCCGCTGGGAGCCTGCTTCTTCCTCTCCCACTCCCCCTGCTTGTGTTCCCTCTCTTGCTGCCTGTCTCTCTCTCTGTCAAATAAATAAATAAAATCTTAAAAAAAAGTAAGGAGTTCAAGATAGAAAGCACCTTAAGGTAGGGAGAAAAATAAAATTACATTCCACATACCAGAAGTTTGTGACTGAAAATTGATACATGCAATGTGATTCTAAGTAATTTTGCTCAAGTGTCTTATCTCAGAAATATATTCAATTTCTAGAAAACTTGAACTTTTAAGATAAGATATCAGCATTTTTTTTTAAATACTAGGTAGTGATCCAAAATACAACACATAATTTTTCTAGTACTTGATATTAACTGCATTGGAGTTAAAAAAAGAAATCCATATATATGCTCATAAGTATGTTCTCAGGCATCTTAAACAAATATAGGCTATTTCTACAACAAAGTATAAGAAAATAAATATTTTCTAGATCCAAAGAAAAATTTAATTAAAAATCCATTACCCACTATTTCCCAATTTAAAACATTCAAGCTTAAATCATACTGCCTGAATTAGATTGACTACTTGATGAAAGTAAGATCAAATCTCTCCATAATTTTACTATCAGTTTGATTTAAAGATCCAGAGCCCTTGATGGTGTCAGCTCACTCTTCTATCTTTACCAGTGATCCAAAGTTGTGAGTTAAGATTTTCCATATCTTAAATATATAACATAAGTAAAAATAGAAACCTGAATGTGGAACTCACCCTAAAGCTTAAGCTGAATTGATAAAACATTATGAACATTTTTTGCTCTATTAATATTACATAATAATGATCATTAATGTTCTATATATTATATTTCAATTAAAAATATTTGGTGAAAATACAAGAAAGAACAGATTGAAGACAAAAATCTAACTACTATAGTAACAGTGTGTTATGTGAAAAAGTATATAAGTGAACATCTAGAACTGTTACAAGGAAAATGTTAATGTATTAAAATACATTCTTTAAATTGTGTGCTGCTAAAATTATAAATCCTATTTAAGTTTTTTTCTTTTGAAGTTATATTAACAGTTATTAAATTATTAGTTTAATTTAATGAGTTTAATCTTGAATCCTGGTACTTAATCATGCTGTATAAAATTCATTATGCCTTACCTTTGCTTAATTTATAGCATAGATTAATGAAAATGTCACAGTTAAAAATATCTCAGTGATGCATTTGTAGAAATGATACTGCATTTTGGTATGGTTTCTTATTTACTCACCAATCTCTTCCAGACAAAATTAAAAACTCTAGCTGAAAGAATTATATTACACATTTGTTATATAGAGATAATTCAATATTGAAAAGGTTTGTTTATGTTGCTAAGGATTTTGCTGGTACCACTCTGGCCATTGAATATAGGATCCCTTTTCAATACCACAGACAGATATTCATCTAGTGTCTGATTGAAAATATGTAGGGGACTAGATTGCCCTACTTTGGGGGGAATTTTTTCCTATATTTTAACTGTGTTGATAACTGTACCAGAAAAGGCCCACCATTAATTTTAAACCATTTGTCTTATTGTAGACATTCCAAAAATTTTTTAAGACTTTATTTATTTATTTATGTATTTATTTATTTTTTAGGACAATTTTAGTTTCACAGCAAAATTGAGAGGAAGGTACAGATGTTTCCCATATGCTCCTTGCCCCTGCACATGCATAGCCTCCCCATTATCAACATTACTCACCAGAGTGGTATATTTATTATGGTTAATGAACTTACATTAACATTAAATAATGATCCAAAGTCCATAATTTAACTTAGGGTTCATTCTTGATAATGTACATTTTATGGGTTGGAACAAGTGTACAATGACACATATTCATCATTATAATATTTTACAGAGTATAATAAAATTCTCTGTGTTCTGCCCTTTTATCCCTCCCATCCCCTCAACCCCTGGCAAGAAACGTAATTACTGGACCATATGGTAAGAGTAGGTATAGTTTTGTAAAAAATCGCAAAACTCTCTTTCAAAGTGGCTGGACCATTCTCACCAATGATGAAGGAGAATATGTGTTGCTCTACATCCTCATCAATATTTGGTGTTGTCAGTGTTCCAGATTTAAGAGAAAAATGTATAATCTTACAGTACTCTTAGGAAGTAGGTAGGAAACTGCAATGTCACTTCCGCCATATTGTACGGTAAATGTAAGCCCCTATGACAGGCTAAACTGACATCTAGATGTATGGAATGGATTGTGTTTAAGAGAAGAAAAGGAATTGATAATTACTATCTTTTACTCTATCAACGACAATCTATTATGCTTTTGATTTTAGTAAATCAAGCATGATTTGGTAATTTTGGTAATAACTAAATACTTCATTAATCAAAGATGTCAAGAGGGGAAAGAAAATGGGACATAGAATAGATGATCCAAATAAAAATCAGTGATAAATTGATAGATATAAATCCCATTTATATTTGTCATTACTTTAAATGTAAATGGACTAACAGATATTATAAAATTAAGATTTTCAGATTGGTTTAAAAGAAACATATGCAAGACTCTTGACTCCAGGAAACAAACTGAGAGTTGTGGAGAGGGAGGGGGCTGGCGTTAACTGTGATGGGTATTAAGGAGGGCACATGATGGGATGAGCATTGGGTGTTATATGGAACTAATGAATCAGTGAACACTACATCAAAAACTAATGATGTACTATATGTTAGCTAATTGAATTTAAATATAAATAAATTTAAAAACAAATAAAAGAAATATGTGTTTCTTACGACATACATATCTTAAACGTAAAGATAAAGAATGTTTGAAAATAAAGGACAGAGAAATGTATTTCATTAAATCATTATCTGCAGAAAAGTTGATAAAAACTTTAGGGCACAATGCATTTCTAGAAACAGAGAGACCACCTGATGGCATGGCAGAGGTAGAGAAAGTTACTTAAGGGCAAAAGAATCAATCAACCTGGAAAATATTTTAAAATTTGCATGCACCTTATCTCAATCTCAAAAATATTTAAGCAAAAAAAAATCAATAAAAATAAAAGTAGAAGAAGAACAAAATCCACATCCACCTGGAGAGATAGAACAAATACAAAGAAACCATCAAAGTTATAGAAGTTCTGAATAGCACCATTAAACTCTATTTGACATATGTAAAACACTGAAACTGGCAATGTTCATGTGATCACATAGTAGATGATAAGGCTCAACAAATCTGAAGCCTCAGACAAAATGGTCAATGGCAATAGAGAAATTAACCCAGATCTTTATTATATGCTAAATGAATAATCACTAAATGCTTGAAATTAAATACACTTTTAAATAACTCAAAGTCAAAGAAGAAAACCCAATGGCAATTATAAACGACTCTGAATTAAGTAATAAAAATTAAATCAAAACTTGTGGTAAACTGAGAGGAAAATGTATAGCTTTAAGGCATAAGATAGAAAAAAAAGGCTTGAAAAACAATCTAGATAGCCTTCTCAAGAAGTTAGAAAACAAACAACTGGGGATTATACCCACTGAATTTAGAGGAAGGAAATAATAGAATAGAAAACAAACATATCATGAAGTAACAACATTGCCAAATTTGATTCTTTGAAAAGACTGAAAACATTATTTAATAGAATGATCAGAAGAAAAGTGAAAGAAAGAAAAAATAGTAAAGGAAAATAAAGGAAATATCATCAAAATATAACAAATGTGTACTAAATACAATAGTATGTTTGAAACAATTTTTCCAATAATCTGAAAATTTAGGTGAAATGAGCACATTTCTAGAAATGTATGTTTTAAAAACTGGAAGAATAGAAAATTTGACTTTTCTTTTTTTTTTTTTAAGATTTTATTTTATTTATTCGACAGAGATAGAGACAGCCAACGAGAGAAGGAACACAAGCAGGGGGAGTGGGAGAGGAAGAAGCAGGCTCACAGCAGAAGAGCCTGACGTGGGGCTCGATCCCAGAACGCCAGGATCACGCCCTGAGCCGAAGGCAGACGCTTAACCGCTGTGCCACCCAGGCGCCCCGAAAATTTGACTTTTCAATACTAATTTTAAGAAAATAAATAAAATAAAATAAATCTGTAATTAAAAAGCCTTCTCCAAATAAATATCCAGGCCCAGATGTCTTCCTCAATGATTTCTTCTAAACATTTAATATAGGTCTTAAATAATCTGTAAGAAAATAGGAAGAAGAATTGTTGAGGGTTTCCATGAAGCCAGACACTTTATTTCCCAAGCCTGACAAATACACTAAAAGAACAGAAAAGTAGCATCTGAGAGCCAGCAACTGGCCTGGAGCTAAGCCTTGTACTTTCAACAAGGCTTTGGTGTTTTAAGAACTTGTATGGCGCTCAAAGCTATACCATGGCGCTCTTCTTCATAAATAATTTAACGTCAACATCAGAAGAGACCCCTCCGGGAACTCAATGGATCAAGGCAAAGCAAGACCACTCCCTATTCATGTATAAATTTAGAAAAAGCAATAATATTCTCCAAACTACAAAAAGAGCCAAAGAGTCCCATTTCTGGCTACTACAAATTACTGCTGCTTCCTTATCAATGACAACTTTAGCCTCACATTGTTCTTACTATTTTCTTTTTTTTTTTTTTTAAGATTTTATTTATTTATTCAACAGAGACAGAGACAGCCGGCGAGAGAGGGAACACAAGCATGGGAAGTGGGAGAGGAAGAAGCAGGCTCATACCGGAAGAGCCTGATGTGGGGCTCGATCCCATAACGCCGGGATCACACCCTGAGCCGAAGGCAGACGCTTAACTGCTGTGCCACCCAGGCGACCCTTACTATTTTCTAGATAAGAAATATTAAGATACCAATTAATAGCATTATCTCCACTTCCTGATAGTATGCAATGTAGGGCAAAGCCCCACTTTCTTAAATCCTCAGAAAAATCCAACACAAAACAATTACCGTGTAAACAAAGACTTGCTGGGAAGAGGCTTGATTCCCACGGTGTGCATTCACCCTCATAGCAGTGAGTCAACCAACATCACTATATTCAAATACAGGTGCTCCTCAGAACCCTTTTTTTTTTTTAAGGACGTTGATATATCTTTTATATTTGAGCTTAGTTGTAAAATGGTGTGAGCGGTGTGAGATGAGATTAGGGAGTTGGGAGAAAGGAGAATGCCAGCCCTGAAGGATTTTATAAGCTCCCACCAAAACTCAGACTTTTCACATTGTACCAGTTCGAGAACGAAGCAAAAACTGATTTGATCCTGCTCCACTTTTAATTTTTATCGATTGGATCAATTGTTAGGCTTCCTAGAGTCACTGAATGGGTAGGTTGTCTGGGTTAAACAATTTTATAACAAGCTACTTTCCGGATATTTATCTACAGTCCTATTCATTCCAAACTAGCTGACATTGAAAATTATTTGATACAAAAAAAAGAAGTAATTCTGACTAAAATATGGCAGAAACTTAATTTTGTGGTAACAAAACACAAGCCACTTCTCTGATCTAATCCCTTCCCACTCTTCCCCTAATTGGCTTTTTTGCTGATCATCAAATGTGTCAATTACGCCCCTACCCGCTCCTTGCTCTTGCCCTTCTTATTGCTCAAAGCACTCTCATGGTAGACAGTCTCATTTCTAACTCCTTCATTCCAGGCAGGCTTCTGCTCAAATGTGAGCTGTTCTGACAACTTAACCGGCAGGGCCACCCACAGCCTCTGGTCACTCTCTGGCTCCCAGGCATGCATTACACTTTTTTATTGCATGTGTCAGTATATGGCCAGATTCTGTCCTAACACATCATAAAAGCTTAATACATGTTTGATGATACAAAAATTAGTTAAAAAGAAAAGTTGGAAATCCATTTACAACCAAAAGCTGGTATCTTTCTGTTTCTATTCTTTTCTGCTAATTCTGAATATAGTGTTTTTTTAAAAAACTTTGAGATAAGTGCAAGAAAAACAAAATACATTACTTAAACATGAAACCAGCTTCCCTTACTATTCATTTTCTCATTCTTACTTCATACTGAGCGTGGTACATAGATCTTAATTAATAGGTACGCCCTAACCTGAGAAGAAAATACTTAAAAAAAAAACCCTTCAAATATCTCCCTTATCAATCTCCAAAGTTTTACTAATAGCTGAGGGTGGGGCAGCTATTAGAATGCAGGTTCTTTTCAGCACGATAAATGATCTTGAGCACTCATTATAGTTTCTATTTACAGAAATTTTAATTCTTATAAGTTAATGAACAAATAGCAACTTGCCATCTTATGCTATATCACAAGATAAATTGAAGGAGATGTGCTGCTTTCCCCTTCCTGAAGAAGCCCAAATGTGATAGATGGAATGTCAGAGCATTATAATAAATGCAAAGGCTCATAGCCTATTAATTCTACTTGATATGTGATGGAGCAAATTAAGAAAGATTATTTCTGCACTGCATCTACTTTTAAATTTTCTTTAGCATCCTTGCCAGTTCAAAACAGTAGACTCATAGTTTACCATCCACGGTTTATCTATACAGCAAATTGATGCGTAGGAATTAGAGGTAAGGAGGTAGAACTATTTAAATCAATTCACTATTCCATATTAATGTTTAGAGAATAAACCATACTTAACATATAGATATATCTATGTTTTAAATATGTATTTCTATGTTAGATATATATTCACATATATATTGCTATGTCAATTTTTTTTTCATATACACAGGAAGAGGGAGCTTGACTTAAGGACTGCTTTGAGAAATTGAAGAATAGAATTCCTAAAACCTCCGCTACTACTACATTTGGTATTATTTATAAATGATCAAATATTCTGCGCCATAAAATTTTGCCTTCAGTTTTCTCTAAAGCAGAATGCTCCCTCTCATTATATTAAATATAATGCTACCTTAAAACACACTTGTGGGGCACCTGGGTGGCTCAGTCAGTTAAAGGATCCACTCTTGGTTTTGGCTCAGGACATGATCTGAGGATCATGAGATCGAACCCCCCATTGGGCTCTGCCCTGAATGTAGACCCTGCTTAAGATTCTCTCTCTCCTTCTCCCTCTGCCCCTGCCCTGCTCACTCACTCACTCGAACTGTCTCTCAAATAAATAAATAAATCTTTAAAGGAAAACCTACACTTGTATTTTTTATTACTTTCTTGTCTGTTCCATAATCATATGCCTACAATATTTATTATAACATATGTTTTAATATTATTTGATGTGTTTTTGAGTATGTGCATTGGCATAAGCATGTAATAAGTAATATACTACATGTAATTTGGTATTTAATCTAAAGATTTGAGATTATTTTGATGCTTAACTTTAATTTAAAAAAGAAAGTATATGATAACTGTGGGAAGTCTTTTTGTCTAAAATAGTAAGAAAATTTTCAAACGAATGATGAAAAGGATGGCTTTAAATTAAAATGCTTTAGCTGTTTCTTCTAATGCAGTAAGAATTTGTTTTTTAATCTGTCCTACAGACTATGGCAGATCTAGTAATTGACAAATTTAATATGTAATATCCTAAGGAATAATAGTCGTTTTCTGATGTGTGGATGTATTTCCTGAGTGACTTCTCTATTCCTAATCCAAACATGACTGAATCTGAATTTCCATTATGAAATTATTTCAGAAGTAAAATTATGTTTATTTGATTTGTCCCTTATTATAAACTGCTGGGTATTTTAAATCTTATAATCATAAAGGTTGTATTGCCTTGCACTGTAAATTCTTATTTCTTTCATCTTTGTTTTAGTCTTTTGATGGGCTTTTGTGTTTTTATATCCTAGGACACATTAAAACTTTCATTATGTTTAAGGTTTTGGACTTCTAATACATTTTGTCTTTACTCAATCTGAGGTCCTGCAGACAAATATTTTCATTGTTATATAGGTAAGAGATGATCACTGAGGTTTAAACATTTAAAAATCTGTGCACCAATGTGGTTAGCCATCCCATTGATTAAAATGAAAGGAATTTTAAAGTCTTGGATTCCCAAAACTCTAATCAAAGTGACCTAATTTTAATCTTAAAAATGTACAATTAGAGTACGATAATAATGTCACATGGGGAAATTTGATTTATCCTATTAAGCCCTGATTCAAAAATTAATATGTGATTAAAAGAGATTGTCAGGATGAATCAGAAAATAGAAAGCTCAGGTCAAAAGTGAACAATTTATTCATTAAAATTCAGGGTAAAGAGACACTGCGCTCTCAGGAAAAAGGATAGAACTACTTTTACAAGCTTCATAATTGCCTGAGTGGACTATTTCTCTAAAGTAGTCATTTCTTCTTACTCTAGATTGATGCTTTGTAAGAATTCTGCTCATTGTTATTTGGTTTTCCGTATGTAGTGATATTAGAAAGATCTTCCAGTTTAGATAATATAAGCATTGCAACCTGTGGGAAAGTTGTTTTTTTTTTTTTTTACTTCTAAATGAATGAGATACCAATTATAGTTATGTACTTTAGTCTCTTAGTGCGTTCTGTTGCTATGTTTCCTCCCAAAGCATAATCATTTCTAGACTATTGAAATACTACTATTCAGACCACAGATGATACATATACAAAAGCAGTGTCATACTTGGATTGAGCTCCATGGTCCTCCTAGTAAGATATTTAAACTTACTACTGTGCTTTTTCAAACTTCAAGGTGGTGGTTGAAAAGATCAGGGCTGGTTCATCGAACTTGTTCCAACACTGCAAGAAACTTCATTGTAAGGGATGTGTACAAAGGAGAGTCAGAAAGAAAATCAACTTTTAGTGAAATGTGTATATTATATACTAACAGGTCATTTGAAAACAGTGAGCATGTGGCGTGACCTTGGTGGATAGAAAGAATAAATAAAATTTCACAGAACGGTACAAACTCTCACCCTTCAGTGCTAGTCCAACACCTGTTCTAATAAATAACTCTCAGGCCCATAATACAGTTTCTGTGAATTGCTTATGTTGATGGTGTGCAGCATGTCATTTACATTCCATGATAAATAATAAAACATCTCTGGTGCCATAGCACTTCCATTATGCTTTCTATTACAGTCTGTGACCAGGTTGAAATTGAATTTCAAGTTTAAAATCTACCCCGGCTTATTGCAATTTTACAACTGAACTTGAATTATTTAAACTTTTTTCATGGCACTTTTAGAGACCATAGACCAGTGTGTAATTGCTAACTAATTAGATAATATATCTGAGTAAAAGACACAAATTTAAACAGATGGAAAATTATAATATTGCTCTAATAAAGAACTGATGGATTAATGTGTTCTTCACCTACAGTACATTCAATATTCTTTCAAATTATCAGTAAAATTGGTTTAAACATTATATTGAATACCACATTGAATTTTGTTCTTTGATGCATAAAAAAATCATTTTTTCTTCTGATTTTGAGTAATATTTCACCCTTTATCCAATTAGGCCAAAGAATTTATGTGATCCAAATAAACTAGCTGCATATATGAGCAGCAGTATTTCAAGGGGAATATGCCCTCAGTGATTTATCAGAAAACCTTGTTAACTTGTAAGGATGATTCATAGGTTGCTGCACTCAAAAGCAAAGCAGAGTGTGTGAGAAAAACCAAGTAGAGAGGATGGATTCTGAATTTGAATTGGTTTTAGTAACTATCAACACAATTAATACCCTAACCCCTTTTACTATGAAGTCTTTGTGCACACTGATACCTAATTTTTAATGACTTACCCACCTAAAATTTGGTACTCATGGATTGCTCTTGATTTAACATTAATTATTGTTATTGCTACATTATTTTATTATTATTATTTAGTAAACCCTTTATTATGTCCAAGGTATATTGCTAAAAACTTTGCATGCTTAATGCATTTGATTTTCACAACAGCCCAGTAAGGCTGGTGCTCTTACTATTTGCATTATGTTTATAAATAAAGATAGGTTTGTGGAAGCTAAGACAGGTAGAAAGACACAGAAGCAACCCCACCCCCCAACTTTTTTTCCCACTGACTTTAAGTCCTTATGCCCTGATTTTACATGCAGACAGTTCCTACCTTCAAATTCAGATTGTAATTATTTTTTTCTTTTTCCCACCGCTCTTATAGATAATGCTTCTAACTGATTGCTTGATTAGTCATTTTTAAATATTGCTATGGGTTGAATTGTGCCCCCCTCAAAAGATGTGAAGTCCTAGCCCCCAGTAACTATGAATATGACATTATTTCAAAATGGGGTCTTTGCAAATGATCAAGAGGAGCCATTAGCATTGGCCCTAATCCAGTATGACCGTATGCTTAGAAACAAGGGAAGATTTTGACACAGAGAAACATGCACACTTGGAAAAACCATGTCAACAGGAAGGCAGATATCAGAATGATACATTTATAGACCAACGAACACCAACAATTTCCAGTATACCACCAAAAGCCAGCAGAGAGGCATGGAATAGATTCTCCCTAATAAGCCACCAGAAGAAATCAACTCTGTCAGCAGTTTGATCTCAGACTTTTAAGCATCCAGAACTGTAAGATAATCAATTTCTGTTAAACTGCATACTCAGTTTGTGGTACTTTGATAGAACCGTCCAAGCAAACTAATACAAACATGCTGGGTTCCTCTACCTGAAATAAGAAATACATTACATGTAAATATGTCTGATGAAAAATATGAATATAAATCACTGATATATTTTATTTACAATGGTGAAGATTTGGGGGGCCTAGGAATCTAAAAATTAAAAACACACTATTTAATAGTAAAAATACATATTTTTAAAATTCAGTGACTATTAAATGTAAGATCTAAAAGTCTCATACTAAAATTAAATTTCTCTTTATCTCTCTCTTTTTAAAAAAGATATTATTTATTTGACAGAGAGAGAGCACGCTCAAGCTCAAGCAGGGGAAGTGGAAGAGGGAGAAGCAGGGTCCCTGCAGAGCAAGGAGCCCGCTGTGCTTGATCCCAGGACCAAGGGATCATGACCGGAGCCAAAGGCAGACACTTAACTGACTAAGCTACCCAGGTGCCTCTCTATTTACCTCTTTGACTTTGGAAGTTAAATACAATTGTGTTTAATGTAAATGATTTAATTTACTGAGCTGCAGAGAAGAATTTGTTGTATAGAATTTCCTAACTAGAATTTTTCACAATTATATTTGCTCCTTTCCAAGTGTCTAATTTTCAAGGAGATTTTAAATAATGACCAGACATACTGATAACAGTAGCACATTTTAAAATTCACTCAAACAAATAAACAATTATGCTTCTTGGAAAATCATTTTTAAAAATAGAAGAGTAGTTTTAGAAGAAACTGGATTTTCATTTGGACCTTGGCTATTTTTTACTTAGGCCCAGAACAATGCTTGTTTTCATATCTAACCTGAATTTGGAAAAATTCAGGCTGCCTTCCAACAACAGGCATTAAGAAAGCAATTTCATCCTTGGTCCTGGATTTCTTAAAAGCAAACTCCTTTTGCTTATTCTCTATGGGATATTACTACCAGTTTTTGATCAACTGTAAGAACCCATATATTAAGAATTATTTCAAGACTTTCCTTAGTATAATGTTGAACAGAAAACTATAATATGGAAGGTATTTAGCAAAAGTCACTAATGAAATACATAATTCAATCATTTTT
This sequence comes from Ailuropoda melanoleuca, assembly GCF_002007445.2. Lineage (NCBI taxonomy): Eukaryota > Metazoa > Chordata > Mammalia > Carnivora > Ursidae > Ailuropoda > Ailuropoda melanoleuca. Next base: position 41,961,262 of record NC_048218.1, on the reverse strand, counting down.
ATATTAGGAAGATAATTGTCTAAATTCATAGGAATAATGTCAACTTCATTTAATTCTAATAGAAAAAATGAATTTTCCATATCCTTCTTTGACATTAAACCAATTGTTCTATAGAGAATCTCACTTATTTTAATTACAAATGCTCTTTTCTATGTGAAATGCTAAACTCATATCTAATTTGTCTAATTTCATGGAAAATATTTATAAAAATACTGATAATAATTAGTTGCTCAGAAATAGACTCAGAACTTTTATTCCTAACCCCAGCAAATATTTTCAAACTTAATCAAGGTCAACAACAATAGTTCCTTCACCTCTGATCCAAAGCTTCTCGTTAGCTTTCAAGACCTAATTTAAAATAAATTGATGAAATAAGGTTTTAAATGTCTTCTAATTCATTTTGACTTTTCATTTTAATGAGAATTCTAGCAAGTCACTTTAACATCTTGCAAACTTATATTACATATGTAATTCAATTTACTCTTTGACAAAAAAGTGGACTGGACAGAAATTATATGATTAATATTTTGCATTGAATATTGTTTAGTATGTTTTCAACAATATATGAAAAAGATACCAGACTTTCCTTCTATTCATTTGATCATTTCAACCTCCTTCTGTATTCATATGCAAATTAATAGTAATTCACATCGATTATAATGAAAATTTATATTTATGATCATGACCATACATTTCCTATACTTATAACTAAAATCTATATCATATTTCCATACATAGTACATATTTTTTTCTCATTTCATTGCATTAAAACCAATTGTAGAAGTTAATGAAAAGCTTATAAATGTCAGGTCTACGTGGAGAAATTTTGACATGGTCCAGCGTTTATGACATTACATGTTGTGTCTCTATTTCCTGTCTTCCTGCTTTTCTCTTTCTTTTTTGCCAAGTTGGAAAAATCCCTTTGCCTGTATAAACATCAGTTTTCTTGCTTATGAAGTAGACAGGCTTGACCAAATACTAATAAAAATATCTTCCTATTTATGTTTAATAATTTTATTTTTGTTTAGGAAAATATGTACTCCATTAGAATTCAAGTCAAAGTAAATATTTAAACTAGATTTAGATAATAAAGAATAAATTTATAAAACATAACTTTTTAGTCAATATTGGCTAACTTATGTAATGGTAAAAATAATCATAGTGGCTCTACTAACACCATATCTATTACCCATTCGCATAAAGTTTGACACAGGTCCAGGAGCTTCCCTAGGGCCATTGTGCTCCAAACACCTAGTTACTTTAATCTTCAACTCCAAAATCTCAACATGAAGTGCTTTTCCTGGTGCCAGAGCACAATAATAGAGCCCTTTAGCATTTCACACCAGCGATTAGATGCTTGGGCCAGAAGTGACCACGTGCCTTACTCTCATCATCCATAAACCAGTTGTACATCCCCAGTTAATTTACAAAGGATGAGGAGGTATTCCTGGAAATAGAGGTTTTGCATGGATAAGAGAAGTCTCCATAACAAATCACGTTGTTATTTCACTTTCACAGGTAAAGAAAGTAGAATCAGAAAACCTAGTAAGCTGTTCAAGGTTGGACAGTGACTTAATAAAAAAGAGTTTTTTAAATAAAAGGCAATTTTGAAAGATGTGCATTTTTAAACCGTAATTAAACCTCAAATATTTATATGTTGTTATATACATTGTATAAATATATATCTCTCTACATATAAATCCACTTAATAAGAATCACATTCCCAGATGTGAATCTCAGAAAGTGACATGCTTTCATAAAATTTGATTACTCTCTATTCTGTGTGAATGTAGACGAAACTTAAAAATTTCTACATGGTCATTTAAATGGTGATTTAAATACATGTATATTTAAATAAGTGACAATTTTTTTTTTATTATTTAATGTGCTTCTATTAGTGGCTCTGGTAGATTTTGATAGCAGTTTTGGAAATGATTCACAGCAGGCTGACTTTGACTTAAACTTCATACCTTTAATAAATGCTTATCAGTCATTGCTCTGGGGAAAAAATAAAGATGGAACATTCCAACTGGATAAATTAAAAAAAGAGTTTGATAGTGAGATTATTTACATTGTCATAACAGGCTTACAGGCATAAACAAGGAAAATCAAATAACCGGTGGCTAGTAGAGAGCTGTTACTAGCCCTAGGAATCAGTGTGCAAGGGAAGAGAGCAGCTACTGGGTCCTGAAGAAGGTTTGAATGGAAAGGTCCATTCCATAGTGGTCAAAATGCTACAGGTCACTATTCAAAAGGGAGGAAACTGAAAATGGATACCCTCTGGGATATCCAGCCCAGCCTTTTTCCCTGAGACTGATTGGTCCTGATGCCCCAAGTTCACATCCTCTCAGGTTAATATTTTCACAGGGTAAATCAATTTTTGTCTGTCACGTAAAAAGGCATGTTGTTTGACTGCACTGCCCTAATGAGGGCATTTGATTAACTATTCACTAAGCAGAATTTCAACTAATTCTATTGTTTTCAGTCCTGCCATCTCCATCAGGAGTCTCTGATATTTATCAAAGCAGAACTAAGACAACACATATCAATTAATTTCTTTTTAGATGTGCATATGTTAAATTTCTAATGTGCATACAAGGAAATATGCATGTTTGGTTTTGTCTAGTACATAAGGACATATTTTTAAATTCCTCAAGAGACCTCCAAAAATGATTAGTGTCTAAAGCAAGAGAACCACAGGGATTATGCTACATGATTAAGACTGCTTAGATGTGGAGCTAGATCACTGGGCTAAAAATCCTGGTTCCCTCACTTATTAGCTGTGTGAGTAGCAGTAACTGCTTTAATTCTCTGAGCCTCAGTTTTCACAGTGAAAGTGGAACTAATCTGTAATTTACGGAGATAATGCATGTTACCTTCAGTACAGTGCCTGGAACACTAAATTTAGCATTACTCTATTAATAACTAGATTTATTTTGTTTTGCTGTATTTTATATTGGATCATCTGCAGAAAAATGATCACTGGCCACAAGGAATGAATTTGAGGAGAGGGAGCAGCACTGTTGTAGAGGCCGCATTTTAAAGACGTTTGTATTAGTTTATTGTCGTTTCTGTAATAAATCACCACAAATTTAGTGGCTTAAAACAACATAAAATTATTATCCTTATAGTTCTGGAGATCAGAAGTATGAAATGCTTTTCACTGTGCTAGAATTAGGGGCCTTGATTTCAGGTGTTTGCTTTCCTCTGGAGATTCTAGGAGAGAGTCCTCGAGAGAGACCTTTCCTTTCTTTCCCCCCCTTCTGGAGGCCACCTTCATTGATTGGCTTTAGCACTTCTTAAGAGCTGTCAGTGTAGCACCTTTCATTCTATCTCCGACTCTGACCCTCTGTCCCTTCCTTGAATTATAAGGAATTTTGTCCTTACACTCACCCTACCCAGATGATCCACCATAATCTCCCCTTCTCAATAACCTTAATTTAACCACATCTACCAAACTCCCCATGCCATATAAGATAACAAATTCACAGGTTCTGGGGATTGGGACATGGACACCTTCAGGTGGCCATTACTCCGCCCATCATAATTCAGTCAAACACTGATCTCTGTACTGCTGTAAATGCTTCATAGATACAGTTAAGACTAGTAATCAGCTGAACATAAAATACGGATATAATCTTGGATTATCCTGGATATTGCTAATTTTGCTTATTTATAATTACTTATTTTTCAATTGCCCTTTAATTTTACACAATAGACATCAAATAAGTTATATTTGCTCATATCTTCCTAGGACTAATGAGAAATACACACACACACACACTACACATCAATACCTATACATATATATAAAATTTATATATACATATAAAATTTAATTTTGACCTATATATACACATATAAAATTTAAGTATACATAAAAAATTTAATTTTGACAGAGAATTAACAGAACATTTAAAAATAGATTTTAGTTCCAATTTGACTAATTCTTTCTTGAAAGTAATCCAGAGGATGTCCCTGTATCAATGAAAGACAATCTTACTCATAATTGTACAAGTTACCTGACTACAAAATTTCTCAAAATCCATAAGAGTTATGAAACTGTGTGGGGATAACTGTATTAATTATTATCAATAGTTCCCTCCTCCCCAATTGCCCACACCTCCCCACTACAGCAAATTCTTCTCATTGAGAGATGACACTCTTCCAGAATTCCTTAAAGGGCGAATAAATACTTTCCTGGACTAAACACATGTAGATTTGAAATTACATGGCATTTCCCCACAATTTATAAAGAGTATATTTTATAATTTATTTGCCACCACCTTAACTGAATACAAATGTTTGGAGTTAATGCCTTCTTTATACCATTTACATCCGCATGAGGACGGCTTAATTCTTCCGGCCTTTGTGCTTCTCTGGTACCGGGGAACAGCAACAGTGCAGCCCGGCAACAATGCGGCCTGGCATAGTAACACAAGCAGTGTCACCGCTACTATCACTCCACCCACAACAACCACCAACACAGCCAACATGGAAAGCAGTCAGGAAACTCCAGAATTCCCAGTTTCTTTTAACAAAGTTGAATGACTCTAAAATGTCTGAAACAGAGGACCAGTGCATAGAAAGTGAGCGTGCAGACCACGGCCTGTGGGTCCAAGAGCTCCTCTCTCCACTTCAGCTGGTAAAGAGACCTGGTCATCAGAGAAAAATGAATGCGGGGAGATGGCAGATTTGGGTGCTCTGGGCTGTGCAGATGTCATACCTTTAGATGTTGCTTTAGAAAACCTACATTTAAAACAGAGTCATTACGGGAATGAGCCTCCACCACCTTGACTTTGGTGACATCCCAACTCACAATGTTACCTGTGCCGTATTTGCCAATGAACGTGGGCAACCACTATCTTGGCTTTGTTTGGTGGTTGTAATTTCAGGTCTATCACTTTTGTTAGGATTCATTCAAAAGGAAGAGAGAAGATATATATGATAATCATCTTCACTTTACTAATTTTTATTTCTAGCAGGTAAATATTGGTAGTAGGGGCTATCTATGCTGCTTCTACCTTGACATGCAAAAGGCTCTCCTTATACTCCACATTTGAACAGAAGAGGAAAGCTGAAATCTCTGATGAGACGTTTCATTTATGAATATTAATAAATAAAAACTGCTTGGATGATTTAGGTAAAATATATGTATATTGTTGTCCCACCAAATTTAGGATTTGCAAATTATGAAGTACATACTATCCATTTTACCAACCATCTATGTGTATACCTTAGAATAGGAAGTTAGGGAAAGATGAATCAATAAATTGACATGCAATTTTTATTATGTAGCTCTGGTGGCAGTATCATTTTCCAGCTATATGTCTATAAAATTGGCTTTAATGATTATATTTTGCTGATATATTTTAATAATTTCTTTATGTTTTAAAGGAATCTTAGAGTCACAGCAAAGCTGAACAGCTGGAGAGGACTCATATCCCCTCCCTCCCCGCACATGCACAGACTCACCCACTGTCAACATCCCACGTAAGAGTGGAACATTTGTTAAAATCAATGAACCAACATTGTCACACCATGACCACCCAAAGTCCATACTTTATGTTAGGGTGTTGTACTTTCTATGGGCTTTGACAAATGTATAATGACATCGATCCACCAGTCCAGTAACATAAAGAATAGTTTCAGTGCCTAAAAATTTCCTGTGTTCTATTCTACTGATCCTTCCCTCCCTCTCACCAAAGCCTGGGAAACCAAATAGACCTACCTTTACTCTGGAAACAGTAAAAAGAGTTGCAGCTTCATATAGTTGCAGTCATCAGTATATAGCCTTTGATGACTGGCTTCTTTTGTTTAGTAATAGACATTTAAGTTTACTCAATGTCTTTTCCTGGTTTGATGGCTCATTTCTTTTTAGTGGATAGATATACCAGAATAAACATAAGGACTTCTATTAACTTTCAGTGAGATATAGTCTAATTGCTACATTTATCAGTTTTAAAGTCTTTCTATGTTTATCTTTGCTCTCTGATATTCTGTTAAGAATACTGATAATAAAATTTTGAATCAGGTTACGAGTGTTTGACTTTAGATGTGACTGGTAAGTGAAACCATAATTTAGTAAATGCTTTATGTTTTAAAGCATCTGTTTGTTCCTATTAAGATTATAAATATATTGCTTGCATAAAATTTTCTCATTTAAATGATTTTTTTGCATTATCATAATATGGATTGCTACTCCAAAAGTTCTTGATTACGCTCCTTTAAAATTGTATCTGTCACATTATAAATAGAATATTTTAAGTTAATCTTGTGTTGTCTATTAAGCCTTCATTCCACTTTTAATTTCTATTATGTGTGCCAAAGTGTCACTAAGACTGTTGTATATTTCCTAGAGGTTTCAAGTATTATTTAGCATCTCTTTTTGGACAAGATGTATTATAGACTGTATGTGTCTTGATCTTCTGAAGATCTTATTTGAACTTTTAAAGACTCATTATAACAGTTTTCTTAACCCTAGTTCATATATATTATATACATATATAAAACATGCAACAAATACATACTGTGTATTATATATAGATTATTTGAAAACATAATTCTTGAACCTCAAAGAATTTAGTGAAAACTAATTCACTTTCCAAACAACCATTTGCATTGGATTGTGTGTGAATTGAGATATTTTATAGCTAAAACCCAAGGGGTAAATAAATAATTTCATCATTCTTATATAACCAAGTATTCTCCTTCATTATGAATGACTGTGGCTGGGTAGTTTTATTATAGGATGTTAAACCTCTGATACATCTCACCTGAGAGAAAGAGGAAACTTCCTCCATGAGAGTATTAGGAAGCACCCAAAGACAATGATGTTTTTCACCCCAGGCTCAGTTATTTGCAACCCATTAACAATTCTGTCTTTGTAAACCTTCAGAAATTGATATATAGCATCTATTTAAGGAGAACTTATTAATGTAAAAGGGACCAACTTGGCTCTTGAATTTCAAACGTTATCTTAATTAAATTGGTGTTCTTGTACTACATGTGCCTGGGGGTCTGGGAAATAGATGAGTTCTGTAAATCAAAATATTAATAATGCACATGAATTTTAGTTTATGAATGTCTCTGGATCCCCAGATATAGTCAGAACTATCTTAATCTAGTTTGTGTTTTCATTAGGGTGCATTTTTCCATTGATTGTCAACTTTCTGGACATTGCTCACAATTGCACTGATCTTTCAATTTTGTTAGTTCACAATAACTATAATCAAGTGTTTCTTATAGTATAGAAGTTATCTGAAACATATTCACTATAAATGAGGTAAATATGTATATGTTTATATGTATGTATAAATGTATATATAGGTGAAAATAAAATTCCTTCTCAAAGACTTGAAGATTTTAAAATATTTAAATTCCTAGAAAGGGTGTATGGTACTGCCATTAATTTTTAATATGGATTTTTGTGTTAACATAATGATTGAAAGTAACTGGTTTCCAAATGTATATAGGTATTTGTTCATTCTAATTATTTTTCCCCTTTCTTTTTCACATAAATGTCTCATTTGTCAGAACATATTTTCCTTGATTAGTGTTCTTATATTTCATTCATTCTGTCAAATATTAAAAATGTAAGGATTTCAGGATAATAGTGCTTTTTTATTATTTATGTGCATGGTACTAACTGAGTTATGGTTATTTGTGATCTGTTAATTGAATTACTAAATTATAAAGAATGTTAAATATAAAAACACTTAAAGATACTGAGACTAAATATATGTCTACTGTGTGTTTAATGTGTGTGTAGATGCACATAAGAGTTCTCTCTTTTCCATGAAATCTAATCAGAGTTTAGTTTACATAAGGCATTAAATAAGACTGTATATAAATGAATCTGAGTTTAAATTTCAGGTTATATATCATAATACTTATTTGATGCTTGTGGGTAATAAACATGCTTCTCCAATAAATATCCATTAAGTGCAGATAATGGCATTGTGGTATTGTTATGTAGGACACAAAGTCAGAAAATAAACTCTTGGGGCGCCTGGGTGGCACAGCGGTTAAGCGCCTGCCTTCGGCTCAGGGCATGATCCCGGCGTTATGGGATCGAGCCCCACATAAGGCTCCTCCGCTATGAGCCTGCTTCTTCTTCTCCCACTCCCCCTGCTTGTGTTCCCTCTCTCGCTGGCTGTCTCTATCTCTGTCAAATAAATAAAATCTTAAAAAAAAATAAATAAATAAACTCTTCATGCCAATATGGAGATTATATTCTGGTAAGAATGATGAATTTTCACAAAATTTAATTAGTGTAAAGTAGATAGTATAAGCATACAAGTGGATTGGATGATCAAAGTTATAAGAGAGCATTGTCAGCTGAGGGACCAGAAAACCTTTATAAGCAAGCATTTCCACTGGCCTTTGAAGAGTAATTAAGATTGGAAATGTAGAGAAAAAGCAGACATTGGAACAGTTCAGGGCACAAAAAAATTACTGAAATGAAAAAGACAGAAAGGCAAGACAGCGTGGAGCATATTCTGGGGAAATGAACTATTTATTCAGTTTGATGGCCCATGAGGATCTGATTGATATCGCATAATTTTTAAAATTCACATAAAATTAAGAAGTTTAGATTTTATTCTCTATTCCATTAATACCACACTGAATGCCTTTACCTAAAAGTAATAAGTTTTGATTCATATTTAATGAATATTAATATAATAACAATGTATAGCATACATAGTAGATTGATTTTAAAAATTGAATATTTATTTGTCATTGTCATCTTCATTATAGTGGATTATAAATTACCAATGAAAAAACACTTTATTTTTTCTTACACAGTCTCTAACTAAAAAGGAAAATATCAGTTATACTTATTACAGTAGACTGAAAACTATATGGTTCAATAAATATAACATATTAATGACCAGACTGGTTGATACTAAAACCTTCTTGATTTAAATTTTATAATTTTTCTATCTAATCACCGCATGTTATGACAATTCAGAATTCCTTTTCAAGCAGTCGGTATGGCACATCGCCAGTACATTTTTACTAAATTCTGTAAGCCAGATGACATTCCACATAGATAGCGACTAGCAGTATGTGCATTAACCAATCTGAACAGATGCCAGCCATTATGCCATCCCAGTTTCTAGTGGCTAATTCTCAGCATTTACATTAAGTTGCACTTTGACTCACTGTGATTTATTTATTAATTTATTTATTTTAGAAGAAAGGATTTTTTTTTAAAGATTTTATTTATTTATTCGACAGAGATAGAGACAGCCAGCAAGAGAGGGAAAACAAGCAGGGGGAGTGGGAGAAGAAGAAGCAGGCTCATAGCGGAGGAGCCTGATGTGGGGCTCGATACCGTAAAGCCGGGATCACGCCCTGCGCAGAAGGCAGACGCTTAACCGCTGTGCCACCCAGGCGCCCTCACTGTGATTTATTATACCTTACCCATGCCATGTAAATAAGTACAAAGTTGAAGGTTTGAGTTTAATTTTTCAATAAATTTTTATTTTGTTGATAAGCATATTATTTAAATATTTTTCGTGATCAAGGTAAAAAACTTAATAGGTATGTGTTAGATTTTACCTCCTGCATGAAATATTTTATTTACTCATTAAAACTCCTTTTTTCTCTTTAATCAAAACATGCAAGTTCATTTTTCTTTTTAAAAAGCAATCATTGGGTAGTAAGGAGGGCATGTCTTGCACGGTGCACTGGGTGTTATACACAGCTAATGAATCATCGAACTTCACTTCGGAAACCGGGAATGTACTGTATGGTGACTAACATAATATAATAAAAAATCATTAAAACGCAATCATTGATTGAATTTATATAGTTATATCCTCATGTAAAATAACAGCATTTCAGTTGACAATAAAAAAGCAAATTAGTTTGTGTAATGTATCTGATTCCCACTGCAGCAGAAATTTTCTAACATCTGCAACTATACATATTCATTAAATTTCTCTAATATTATAAAGCAAAAGATTATCAATGATCTCTAAAGAGTTGATAAGAAACAGAGGTTACAAGATAATTACTATACTTTACCTGGCTTTTGTAAATTTTATTTTAGATGTGTACTTTGTATTTTTACTTTCAGCAAAAATTTTAAAAGAACACTATAAGTAACCTTCATCAACTTTTTTTTTGAAATAAAATAACTATTGAAACTTACGGTCTTATTTGGTCCTATTAATTCATAATTGGAGGCCAGTTGGTCTAAATTTCACATCTATCAGGATTGCACTTAGGAATGAATGAGCAAGTCCAGTTAATTTGTGTGTGTGTGTGTGTGTGTGTGTGTGTGTGTTTCAAGAGACAGAGAATGTTTCCTTGACAAGGAAAAGTTTGTTATACTGGATTTATTTTTCCCTCTGTTGGGCTCTTGCAAATGGAGAAACCAGATCCTCCTCAGAATGGCCCATATCCAATAACTGACCAAGGCAGCACCTAAAATCTCTGGTCATTTAATTCCAAATTAGCATGTTTTAAATACCAATATTAACTCCTAAGCTTTCAGTGGTTTTGACCCATGAGCGCTTCATGGGCATGTATCACAATTTGACTTCTGCTCCCTAATTCTACTTCTTCTCTATCCCTTCCAAATTTGTTGACCCCTAACACACCAAATGGTAGCTCAGCATTTCCTCCAAAAAACCAGCCAGGAACAAGGCATCTTCAACGCACAGAGAACCAGATGAAACATTGCCAGTGCTGTTTTTCTGTCTCATACATTGGAAAAAAAAAAAAAAAAAAGGAATTGTCTATACGCTATGCCACATACTTTTTTGTAATAAAAGAAAATGTTTAAAAATGAAAAAAATATCCAGATTGCTCTTAATGGGTGAAAGTATGAACACAGCTATTTCCATGATGAAAGCTGATAAGTAACTTCTCTCCTGTGTCTTGGACAGTTTTTCTAAGGTTCTTTGTTTCCATTGAAATGTGCCCCCAGCAGACCCATTTGCCAGAAGCTCTTTTGAAGTATTTCTCATTCGGTCAGGGGAGTCAACTTGTCTCTGTGCAGAGACAATTATCAATTTACAGTTTAGATGTACTCATTTCTTAAAACCCACTTAAATGAGATATTACTGAGCACCATTTGACAGGCACCTGGCTAAGTAGTACATACGCTGTAGGCAAAATGTGTAAAATACACCCTTCTGCTGAAGCAACTCACAGACTAATGCAGAGGAAAAGGATGTAAGCAAATAAAACAATTGTTGTATAAGAAATAATTTACAAGGTACACAAGGAGGGAACAATTTATTGTTACCCTCAATGTGTTTATTGATCTGTATCAGCGCTTCGTACTCCTTCAACTGTGCTATTTCTAATTTGCTCTGGATTGGTAAAATGCACCAACACTTTCATTAAAATCCTGTCTAAAGTAAACATGAATGAATGATATTCTGTGAAGGCTCACTTTTGACAAAATATGAGTTTTATAGGAAAAATTAGTGACACATTTTGAGTGAGAAAAATTTAAAAATAACTTTCTGGTTTTCATCTCTATTTCAGTTAGAAGATTTTCTGGAAAGCTGAGTTTCATATATATTTTTATTGTACCTCTGTATCTTCCACCAGATCGTGAGGGAGAAAAAAACCCAGGCTGTTAAACCGAATAGTTTAAGATATTAATTGATAAGCCTAATGACTTAAGAGAACAAAGAGCTGGAGAATGTGAAGGGAACACTTCAAACTCCGCTGGCTTTTGGGAAGAGGGATTTTCTTTAAACATCCCTGGAATTTTGCCTGAACTATTTCTCTTTTCTGAATTACCCTCATGTCAATGTGAGGAAAAAACCATGCCACTTAATTTTTTCTTCCTTTCATCTTTTCTTACTTTCTTTTTTTCTGCCTTCAGAAAGCTTGTATACATTCAGCAAGTATTTATTTAATACTTACAATGTGCCAAATACTATACTTATTATTGGGAATACTGCAGTCAGTAAATCGGGTAAAAATCCTGCACCTCATAGAACTTATACCCTAGTAGAGTTAGAAAGACAGGAACAAAATAAATAAGTAAAATATGAACTATTTCAAATGGTGATGAGTACAATGGAAAAAAATAAAGCAGAAAGGGGGATTGGATTTATATGCATGGAAGGGGTTTGTAGCTATTTCAAATATAGTGGTTAGGGAAGTTCTTATTGAAATAGTGGTATCTGAGCCAAAAGTTTAAGGGGAGGGAGGAAATCATATGTATAGCCATGGGAAGAATATTCCAGGTGACGAAAGAACAATTACAAAGGCCTTGGAAGAGAATCCTAGCCAGGAAATTCAAGGAAGATCAAGATCTGGATTCATTCTATTGTTTTTCTCCATGCTATTAAATTTTAAGAAGCTGACTTACACACATTCAGCAAGAAGGGAAGGGACAGCTGCAATGATCCTCATTTGTCATTAGAACAAAACAGGTTCAGTAAATTCTGTGATTCAGTATTAAGAATATTATGTTCTTTCTATTGAAGGCATGTTTCAATAATTAGTCTGAAATTAGTGAAAGTATGCAGTTTTTGTCTTTCTCTGACTTATTTTACTTAGCATAATGCCTTTGAGGTTCATCTATGTTGTTACAAAAAGCAAGATTTCATTCTTTTTTATGGCTAATTAAAATCCCATTGTATGCATATGCCACATTTTCTTCATCCATTCATTTGTCAATGGACACTTAGTTTGTTTCCATATCTTGGCTATTGTAAATAATACTGCAATGAACATGGGCATGCTTATATCTTTTCAAGTTAGTATTTTCATTTAACTCACATAAATACCCAGAAGTGAAATTGCTGGATGACATGGTAGTTCTATTTTTTAATCTTTTACAAAAACTCCATACTGTTTTCCATAGTGACTGCACCAATTTAAGTTCTCACCAACAGTCCATAAGAATTATTTTTCCACATCCTTATCAACACTTGTTATTTCTTGTCTTTTTGATAATAGCCATTCTAACAGGTGTAAGGTGATATCTTACTGTGGGTTTGATTTGCATTTCCATGATGACTCCTGAAGTTGAGCATCTTTTCAGAGTCTGTTGGCCATCTGTATGTCTTCTATGGGAAAATGCCTATGCAGATCTTCTGTCCATTTTTAAATTGAAATGTTTTTGTTTTTGTTTTATCATTGAGATGTATAAGTTCTTTAGATACTTTGTGTATTAACCCCCTATCAGATATATCACTGGCAAATATCTTCTCTCATTTGAATGTTGCCTTTTTGTTTTGTTGATAGTTTCCCTTGCTGTGCAGAAGCTTTTTAGTTTGACATAATTTCACTTGTTTATTTTTCCTTTTGATACCTCTGCTTTTGGTATCAGAACCAAAATATCATCACCAAAACTTATTTTGATTTTCTTTTTTTGGTAATATTTTGGTTTTCTATCTGCTATTAGATACTAATCAGATTTGAACAGATGCAGAAAAGGGGTTTATTTTATTGATTCACATAAATCCTAACACTGTTTAATATTAAATAATTTAGGTAAATAAATGTAATATTATCTAAGAATTAGCTCTTAGAGCTACCTAATCTTTGTATGCCATATTTGTGTTATGTATTCTTATTAACACAAAGTTATTGAAGATTTAATAATTTTTATTTCATTATTTTCTCTCTCCTCCCTTTGTTATTCCCTCTCTCCCTACTCTTTTCTTTGTTCTTTTTCTGTCCTATTCTCTCTTCTTTCTCTCCTTTGATAACTACCTCTAGGCGCAATTTTATGAAAGTAAATACAAAAAATCTCTGGGACTCAACTTATTTGTAATTTCAATTAAAAACAGTGTTGTGAGAGGGTTTTGTTTTCCAGCAATTAATGATCCTATATGATTACTTAATAATTTGTGCATAATTAAGGAAAAAATCTACATTCCTTTAAAGTAACTATTCGCCTAAGGGATGAATAAGTTATAATGATGCATTCGTTAGGCAATAAGACTGAGGTGTTATAATTAAACATGAATCTCTCAAACTTTTATGGAAGTCACAAGGTTTGGCCTACTTAATTACTTTCCTTGATAATTACTTCTCTTTTTTAAAGATTTTATTTTTTATTTATTTGAGAGAGAGAGAGAGCACCAGTGGTGGGGATGGGCACACTAACACTAGAAGTGTTACTTCACTTAACGCTCCCATTAACTGACTGCCTTTAGTGTTGTGCTCTTTGTGAATTAAAATTGGCAGATTTAAGTCTGAATTAAATTCAGTCTTCCTTCTTTGCATATTTTTTATCACAGACTTATTCGCAGCTGTTCATCTTTTTTTCCTCCATTAAGTAAGTTAGCACACTCCCACCCCACATTCGTGTTCTGCAATAGATAGAAAATTATTTTCATCTGAATGATATGTCTTTAAATTTTCATTTAATTATTCAATTTAAAAAGTGGCACAAAATAATGTAAAACTTGATCAACTTTCATCATCCCAACCAAATATAATGCCTGGTATTCATAAAACAATATCACAAACTTTACCATTAATTGTTTAATTCTCACAATATCCTAAGAAATATAGTTTTTTAAAGAAAGTAAGTGGCCCATCAACAGTCATTGGATGATTAATGATCAAAACTAGGATTGATCCCATGTTGTCTGATTCTAAGTCATATCACGCATTAAGATAGTATTTACAATTTTTTAAAAGTGAAGGATAGCAAATCATAGAATAAATAATAAACACTTTGTATAATTTTATAGCCAAAAAATACCTTTCATATCAACAACTCAAAAAAATCAGGTTACAGTTGAAGAATATAACTTCTAAATAGTTTAGGGCTACCCCTGCCCCTAAACCCACAAGTAATATTCTAAATCCTGGTCTAAACTGGTCTCTAGCATCACCAGACAACTTAGCTTGTGCTGAAATAGAAATATATTTATACAGGGTCCTGTTTGTAACCATGAGAACACCTGAAAATGGAATGACTGTACAATGACAAACACAAACTGGGGCTATCTTAGGCAAACCAGAGTACATGTTCGCCCCATCTCTAATCTGAACTTTCCTGAGTCTTAAACTCTGGTTTTTCAGATAAAGTTTTTTATCTATTAGTTCCTTTGCTAACTGAGGTAGCACTCTATACCCTCTCCAACTAAACTGACCTTCAACATAAAACACAGCATCCTGACAACTTTCAAAGCTTCATGTTCTTTCCCTTCTTTTATCCCTCTAGCATAATGGTTGTCATATGTTTTGGTCTCAAGATCCTTTTACACTCTTAAAAATTATTGAGAACCCCAAAAAGATATAGTTCATGTGAATTATGTCTATTAATATTTACCGTACTGGAGATTTAAAAAGAGCATATAAAAATATTTACTTATTTGCTTATTAAAAAAATATACTTTTTACATGAAACACTCTTGTTTAAAAAATATGTTTTCCAAACAAAATAAAAATAAATGAGAAGAGTGATATTGGTTTGTATTTCATTTCTTAAAGATATGGCTTTCAAGTAAAAATGATATTTCTTAGAAAAACAAAACAAAACAAAAAAGTTCATCCAAGAACACAGAACATCAAAGAAGTATTTTTTATTCTAAACAATCATATTTTAATACAATATGCACAGAATATTAAAAATAGGTAAAGATTTAATAGGTAAAGATTTAATAAAACAAGTAATTTTACTGCTTCATAAAATATGCTTTTTAAGCAAAATTTTTAAAGTAATTTTAAGTAAAATTTTTTTAACTGTGAATATGTGTCATTGTAAAATACGACTGCTAGGACGCTCTAGTGTCCCCAACCTGATTTGTCCCATGGCACCAGCATTTTAACCCACCATCATTTGTGCCGCACCAAGGCAAATGTCAACAAAGTAAAAAGGGCAAATAATATCTCAACATTATTTTGAAAATATTTTTTGTCTTTTACTCTAGAACAATGTTTCTTTAAAGATACTGTGATGAGACACCTGGACCAGACTCACCATTTTGCATTAAAAGATTTCATAGGATCCATGCTCTACTTGCATAATCAGAAGCTCTGAGCTTGCTAAAAATTCATATTCTTACAGAATTCACATTCCTCTAGTAGTTCCCAAAGAGTGGAGGTCATACAAAAATTTCGATGTCAAAGTTTGCCACTCAACCTTTTGCTTTACCTCTTTTGTTTTTTCTTATCCACCTCCCAGATGGATAATTAACATGGTATTATAAACCTGCCTTTGGCATTTGAATTACTAATACATTTAATCTATTCAATAAATTCCTTACTGGATGTGTCTATAATTAGTGTCTTATGCTTATATCTCTGGCTGGCCTGTAGGAAGATGTTCTTTATTCTAGCATCCTGCTATTTTGGAACACAGTGAGCAGTGTCCTGAAGGAGGAAACAAGAGAGCAGGGAAGGTAGGAGCTTTTATTCAAAATGTCTCCTTCTTCATCCCACTATCCGTAGACTTTAGATTTTAAGTTGATGGATAGCTGGATTGAAGTGTTCAGACATATTTTTTCAGTGCTCAGGAAACCAAGTGCAGTTCTTGGTGCTGAGCATGTCCTGTTGGGTCAGACATCACCTTGACAGGGTCGTTTCTTGCTTGGCTGGTTGTTTTCTTTCTTTCTCTCTCTTTCTCTCTCTCTCTCCCTCCTTCCCTACCTCCCTTCAAGGGTTCATTTTCTCAAGTTCTGCCTGCCAGATTACAGCTGACCTCCAGTTGTTATCAGAATGTAAGTTTTCTCCTACAAGGTTTCTGAGTACCATACAACAAGGGTTATCTATACATACTATTCACTTGTCACTAAATATTCTGGAATAATTTGGGCTATTTCTACCTACAAGATCCCAAAGTGATTAACTTTATGATCTACTAAAATCTAATCTCATCAGACTTTCCATCTCTGACATTTTTGGTTACTGTCCAAAGGAAGACTCGCTTTATGTCACTATCCTTGATTATCCCTATATTGTCTTTATTACACACACACAAAGAAACACCAGTTAACACTTCTATTGTCTTTTATACACAGAGATCTTCCTTTCAGTGAGGCCATTTTCTAACTCCTTTTCCATTATGCTCTCTGGCACCACCACAGCAGCCCATGGTTAAGCAAAGTCCTATGTCCTCAACCTCTTTACTAACTAGAATTTCCACCTTCTTACTTAATGCTTACATTGCCATTCTTCTTTGACTGCTTCATGGCCTCTTTTTAACCTTCTCAAATCAGACTCATTTACACTTAGGGTTTCAAAAATAGCCCATGTGCTCATGCTAAGCCCAAATATTGCTCTTGATTTCTAGGACCATATACCCAACCCCAATATCCAATACTCAGATAATCATTACCTTCAAACAATTGTTGTACCTTACTATGATTAGAGTGGGTTAGATGTCATTTATTCATTCATTTGTCCATTCAGCAAGGAGATATTAAGTACTTACTTTCAGCTATCTCTTCTGCTAGGAGATAAGGAAATAAGACCCCTTGCACTCATAGGTTTACTGTAGTGTTGGAAGCAATTTCTATGTAAAGAACTAATTGCAATATAGTGTTACAGACCCCATGAAAGATAGGTATAGAGAGAACAATAAGTTCATGACAAGTAGAACACTTAGTTATACTTGGACAGATCAAAAAAGTTTTATGGAGAAGAATGGATCTTGAGTTGTATCCTTAAAGATTAACAGATAGTAGCCAGATGGATGGAGAGGGGGAAATGTGGAATCATAGAAGTGTTTAAGCTGCCATTCTCATATCGTGAGTATGATGCTACCTTTGTACTTACTAAGTTGTATTTGCTCACTTATACTTCTCTCCTTGTGACAGAGACTGAACTTTTATTCTTTAATCCTCATGTGTGGCACAAAGCATGAAACATATTAGGCATCCAGTAAATATTTGTAATGAACTAGTGACTTCTGATAGTTTCTGCAAGCCTCTAATAGAAGAGCCGTCACTAAAACCTAAGTCTCATTACCTCAGTTGGTCTAAAATAAATTATATTGTACTTTCTACATATACTACAATACTGATAAAAAATATATGACTTAAGTGTAAACTGTCTTCTTTTTGGCTTTTAAATGAAGGCTTACAAAGGTCTACCAGTAGATGAGTGCCAAAGATTTTACATTAATGGATTTTACTATATTCTTTGCCATACCTTAGAATTAATTATTTATGAAATTGTCAAGCCATAAGAAAGAAAGAAATTACACTCCAAAAGAGAATTTTTATCATTGACTGGAGACACTTATCCCTTAAAAATCTGTAATGTAAAACATTACATGTAATATTTTCTGTTCACATTTTTAGATGCATTTATAAACATTTAGGAATACAATGCTCTTCAGCTTTTTGAATCAGTTTCTTTGTTCTATGCCTGCTTTCATAAATGGTTTTCATTTATTCTCTGTCATGTACCTTTGGCTTGTGGTGATATTTATAATGAGTCAATCAGCAAAGGTGACTGACTGAATTGATTTATGCCAGATGGACCTATCCCCTTCACATATAAATGGCATGAACTCCATAAATCTAAGTTCTAAAGGTGTTACCTAGCTTTAATGAAAGCAGAGACATTCACCCAAGAGGAGTGAGCAATGACTTTCCCCTCTGCTCCTTTATCCTGTAAAGAGCAAGAGTTCTAATATGTAGCCAACACAACTTTCCATTATTTACTGGTTGCCATCTGTCTTATATGGCTTACATATTTTAAACCTTTGAATTTATAAATATCTCTCAGAATTATTAATATCAAAACACCCTCAGGCATTAATTAGTCAGTAGATATAAGTTATATGACTAACAGTCATTATATAACTGCTTTATACCGCATATTGAGGTGAGGAATTTGCAATTTCATTTATTCTTCACAAGAACCTTATATAGTAAGTACTAAAATGGCCAGTATCATTTAGCATTTGAAGAAACAAAGCATTAGGGAAGTCAAATAAGTTGCTCACAGTCATACCACAGGTAAGGACGGGAGCAAGGGTTTAAAACTTTACAGTCTAATTCCAGAGCCCAGGCTTTAAGCACTCTACTACATGACCTCTTAGCTAGTCCAGTCAGGACACTCTATAGAGTTATAAGAATCTTATATTCTAAACTGAAAAAAGTAAAATGTTATTTAATATGAACCTGTTTAAGAGAAAAAAAAGTGTGTGTGTGTGTGTGTGTGTGTGTGTGTGTAGTTGAAATAATCACTGGAATAAAAAAAGTGGCCATTAACGGAAGAAAAGGAAAATAATCTAGGTAAGAGATGAAAAATAAGTTCCATGACGGTGAAGTTATGCGGAAGTTGGTTGGAAATATGAGTCTCATGAAGATACTCATTCTTATGACAAGTATGACTTGTTATGTTTAATTTTGTTTTCTATCTGAGAAATGTTAAAAACTGGAAATAATTAAAGTGATGTTCAATCATGGCTGTCAGCTTTAAGAATCTCTTCCTTGTAGCCATGTTTCATAAATCAGTTAAAAGAGAAAAGGGAGACCAGTCTGACTTGTGAAATCTTGGGGAATATTATTGGCAGCATGTTGCAAAATATCCACATTCACAAAAATATTATATTTGAGTTTTGTTATTTATTATGGTAACATTTATCTTCCAAAACTAGTCATTACTATCTTGCTATAACAACTCATTAACCCTAATATTTCATAGTTATTGAAATTTAAAATGCATATATATTCAAAAGGGGAAACTTCTGATGTTTGTCTTTTGGAGATTACGAGTAATTTTCTAGTACTTCTTAATGAAGCACACTCTAAAATAGCACTTAAAATGCCCTGAATTTTTGTGATCCTGCTTTTAAATGCTTCTGAAGGCTAGTTAGGATATTTTAAGGCCATACATGTTTTCCCTAATTTTAGCATATACAATAAAAAGAAAAATTATGAATTTTTAGCCTTGTTCTTATTATAGAGGCTTTACCAAATGGTTATATGGAATACGAACACGTTTTCCGACCAAGGCTGCCACATACAGAGATACAGCTTGTGTAGTTCATAACTCCACAAGATGCCACCCACGGCAACATCCTTGTGACAGCCCCACTCTAGATGGAATATTAGAAATAAAGTGCCAGTTAGGAAATTTATACTTGGAGAAAAGAAAAAAAAATCACATATTTAACATGTTTTTCACACAGCAGACTCAAAGTTTAATTCTTTTAGGATCTAGGGGTTTATATAATAAACCTAGTCTCTTTAATACTCACATAGATTTTGTCAGACTGAGTACCTATTCAGGGACATAGACCCATGTCAGCCTTTAATTCTCAAGAAGTGCAAGATAATTACATAGATAACCTAGGAGAGGGAGGGAATGATAAAGTATTTTATATCCCAGAAGAGTAGTTGATACATAAGGATGTGTTTTATTCCTATAGTTTGAACAATAAGTAATAGTTCCCTTTTATTTTTTGTGCCCTCAATATGGCTGTAATGGGTAATGAAAAGTGTTTTTATATTTGATTAGGAAAATATTAGAGACTGTAAGAGTCTTTCCATTTAAATTCTACTGGAGTTGTTAGTGAAAAATAAAACAACACAGTCTTTGTAAAAAGCTACCTTCAAGTTATTTGAAAATAATTATTGAAAATATCTAGAGCTATATTCAACATTTACAAATTGCTTTAATAATCAAGCAAGTCACATATCTCAGAGCTCAAGAGGGATATAAACTGCAAACATTACTTACTTCATATTCATTTTGACCAGAAAAAGTTATTCTAATCATTAGTTAAGTAATACCAAATAATTACATTATACCTGAACTTGTATCTACCAACCATTCATTTATGCCCTATATTTGTCCTAATGTCTACTTAATGCCTGGTTGTCTATTGTTACCATTTTACTTGAGAACAAAAGCTCAGTATTGAAAAGGCCATTTTAGACTAATATAATGGTGTTTTAATAGTGTCGATAATGGGGTTTATTATTTTTATTTGAATGATATAATTCTGAGGTGATAAATACCTTCATTATAAGAAAAAGTGGTACATAGTGAATTATGTTAACATTATATATTTTTTCTTATTTCCATTATATGTCACCATTAAAAAACAAAAATTCTCAGCACAGAGAATTTAAAATTAAGGCAAGTCGGGTTTTGAAAATATTTGTCAAAAAACTTTCTTAGACATATTAACAGTTTATCGCTTCTAGATTCAATGTCCTAGATACATTCACTGTGGGTTCTGCATAGAGAAGAGAGAGAAGGTATGAAGAAAGACAAATGTGGTCTCATTTGACAACTTTAAATAATACATGTCAAAATAATGTGTTCATTTAGGTCTAGGCCCCGCCCCTTAAAATAAATGTGCCGTGCTGGAAATGCTATCATGTTACATTTTGCTTATAACAGAAGCAACTACAGATTTATTTTAAAGGGGCACATTCTGAAAATGAGAAGCAAGCTTGCATTTGTGAAGAGTTATTTCTACTCACTATCTTAAAAAAACAAAAACAAAAACAGAAACAAAAATATCCTTACACTTAGAATGCATTCTTTTCTGAACTGGATGTTAATACAAAAATGCTGATGGAAGAGTAAGAACCAAGACTTTGCTTAGAGTGCTTTTCTTGTTTGCTTGGCTTTTTTTTGTTCATTTACCGTACTATTCCAGTTTCCAACTTCACCACACCTCCAATTTAGGAAAACGGTGAATCCTTTAGTTTTATGCATGATGGTGAAAATAACTGTAATTGAACTATCACATTGCAAGGGCTTCATTTAGTAGTTTATCATTCAGGAGACGGTAGTAGAGTACTTAAATGAATCAGATACCATACAAGACCCTGAAGCTACAAAGTCCTTGTTCTTTAGGGGCTGGCACCTTAGCAGGGAAAGCAGGAAGCATGTTCAATACGTTAAATATTAAGTTCATAAATGCTCTGATAGAGATATTCACACAATGTGATGGGAATCAAGAAAGGTGGCATTATATTCAAATTACAGAGTCAAGGCAGGATTTGAAGAATAGGTAGAAATTTGAAGAATAGAAGCTGTTCTCAAAGGATAACATTGAAGTGAGTCAGAGGTGTGGAAGAGAGTAGAAGGGATGGAGAATGAACAGCCAAAGTGTTTTAGTAGACACAATGTTGTGTGCCATCATAGCTATGGAACTTATAACTATGGGTCTGTATAACATCCGCAGGAACTATGAAGCTAGGGAGATAGTTTTATTAGGCTTAGAGTTCTTGGCTGCATTTTAGAACAATTGTTCTAATTGCAGTGATGAGGATAAAGTAGGGGAACGTTGAAGGGTGATTAGATATAAAGATCCAGGGGGACAATAAATATAGCATCACAGATAAGGAACAGTAAGGTTATGTGATAAGATACTGGTTTTTATAATACAAAGACCAAGAGCTAATTTGAAAGGTAAGAATCAACAGGATTCTTCTTTCAACAGAGATTGAAGGAGCAAGAGAAAAGATAGAGAAAAGCAGGGTCACCAAGGAAACAGGAGGGCAGGGACTCCAAATAAAAGCTAGGGATTAGCAAACTGGAGGAGAGTCTCTTCTGTTAATTAGTGGATACTTAAGCCAGATGAAATGATTATATATGGAATAAATCCTAAGAAGTGGAGTAGAAAATAAAAGAAATTTCATTAATAGCTTTCATTTTCTTAGTTAGGTAGAAGGCTAATCCACTGCAGTGAAGGAGGGGATGGGACAATGTGTCAAAGATTATTGGTAATTGTTTAGAATGACTGATAAAAGTAGTGGGGGAAGGATATAATCGGGGATTTCTGAAAGCCTTTGAGGTCTCACTACTAAAGAAAATTATTTTGTGTATTTTATTTTTTGTCTGCTTTTCAAAAAATGTGGTAGAGTGCTAAGTAATAACTAATCTAAATGTGACCTATTGGCATGGATTGCAGAAAGGAGGAAGAGCGGTTACTGGATTTGAAGAAGCTCAGGAATTTTAAAGGTAGATTTTTTTGGATAAGTCATACAATAGACATTCACCTATAAGCTAAGAGAATCATTAACTCATAAAAACAGGTTTTTTTTAGTATTTACAGTATGTTACACATTATGAAAACATGAGAAAATATGAGTTTCTTCAAGAAATTTAAAATCTTATGAGGAATATGCTCTATACTTATAATATCAAAGGCTTAGCATTTGAAGTTATAATAATAATTTCTGTTATTATAGTTATATCAGAAGTATTTGAAAATTCATTTTACTTTTTAGACTGTGCTATCATTATCAATAGAGCTACATTTCTCAAACAGAATATGTACATATGCATGTTATATAAATGAGATATGTTTTGATTTGCCAAGTCATTCTGAAATGAGATGTAATATTGCTCATATTTTATATTGATATGATGGAGAATGACTTTGAGTAACTGCATTTCTGTGCTTGCACATAAATATAGCTAAAAGTTGACTATTTCTACTCCCAATATTTAGAAGGAATTACTACTAAATTGTAAAGTGATTATAATTGACTTGAAACAAACTTTCTTCCAGATTCTTTATTAATACTCATTAGAAAAGAAAAAGATATATTGAAAACATATTTATCCTGTTTTTCATAAAATGGACTAAGATCAGCTGAAATATTTCTAAACTATCATGATTAATGTCCTAACCCAGAAATAATTCAAATAAAATATTATTATGTGAGTTCATATTCTGAGTATGTTGTGCCATTTAAATAATACTTACACTGAAAAACATTGTAGAAGAAACAGAATTTGAGTAGCAGAAGTGTCTTTATGTCAGCATTTTGCCTTGAAGATATCATCATAGAATATGAAGTTCTAAAAGAAATCTTTTTATCTCAAAAGTAAAGGGCGTTTAACCACATTTCCAAAGAATGGTTAGAGGAAATTCTTTCAGGCAGTGCCTGAAATGTCTCCTCCAATCTGAACAAATCATGGCCACCTCTTCCTCACTCTCAAAAGGTTCAAATCTCAAAGAAACACAGTACAATAAATGAAAGCACTGGAAGACGAAACATTCTCTTTTTTTAGATGGAATTCTCTCTGTCAACCACTCAAACATGTGTTGTATGAGTGAATGAGTGAATGAAAGGAACACAAAAAGGGCTTTCCTTTAGTATTAGACAAAGTCAGATGACTAAAAAGTTCTGCATCAGTGAAACTTAAACCAGAAACACTCTTCTTATTTGTAAAATGGGAATAGTAAAACCTCTTGCAAGTTTGATAAAAAGTTCAAGTGAGACTTTAATGCATATCATAGTAGGTTTTGGTGTTTGTTTTTGTTTTTTGTATAATAAGAAAATTGATCACTAAATGTGAATCCCTTTACTCTTCTTCCTTCAAAATTTTCTGGTAACTTGATCCATTAATTTCATAAGGATAAGTTTTCATTAACTGTGGAAACAATATTAAGTTTTTTTTCTGTATATAAATTATGTTTCATTAAAACATTAAAAATTTTCTTAAGTATTGAATTCACAAATATTGGAAGAATCTTGTATTTCAACCAGAACAAGTAGGAAGAGAACCAACTTATGTAGGGTTAACTACATCCTTGCAAAACTTCTAGAGGGATTTTATTTTCAAATGATCTTATACAGAAACCCAATTTCCAAAAACATTAAATGTCTCTGAAGAAATGATGAAGATTGAAACCATTATGTTTGGAATGCAAAACACAATGTCCTCTTACTCCAGCACAGATGGGTTAAATTTGGGAACCTGAATGCTGCTGTGGGACTTAAAGTCAGATAAACTCTGGATTTGTTTGTAGAGTCTAGAAACCTGAAAATTTTAATAGGGAATTAGAGCATGTCACCGAAACAGTATAGAAATTGACATTCTCAGAGGAAGAGAAATGCTGGCTTATAATGGTCAACTGTAGGGAGTATTTGAACTTCAAACAACACAAAAGTTCCATTTGTGAATTGAACCACCATCCTGCTCTAGAAAGAGCTTTACAGGAAAGTGGACTTCCACTGTTATTTGTATGCTAGAATTCATAACCACACATCCATGTGAGGGTAAAAAATATCTTACATGTATTTTCATACTGGAAATAGATAAAGTAAGGCTTAGAACGTCAGGAAGAGCTAGGATCAAGTTCATGGGGGACCAATTTACAAACCCGACAGCTCAAACAGCTATAAACATCACCACTGGATTCGCTTTCTTGGTAAAACTGATCAGGCGTGAAAATGAAGAAGTGGCAGCTGTGAACGACTCCCCCTGTGAATAAAGATACACTTATATGGTCCAGATTCTAAATCAAATTGTAAACTTGGGGAGCCAGAAATGATGCAATTACGCTGTTAAGTGGACTCTGACAATGAACTCCTGATGAGTTCAAATAATTAATTTCCCAACCACAATTGAGATGGTCTCTAGAGTAGTGCCTCTCAAGATTGAATGTGAATCGATCTTGGGATGTGAATCACTTAGGGATCTTGTTAAAAATGAAGATTTTGATTGAGTAGGTCTGAAGTTGGGCCTAAGATTCCACATTTCTCACAAATTCCTAGATGATGCTAACACTGGTGTACAGAGAAAACCAAATAACTAGGATGTGGCCAGAGCCAGGCTTGGCATCAAGTCGGTATCTGCAACATTAAATTGGTTTCCAGTGAAGCAGAATATGTCAACGGTTAGGCTGCTGTGATTGCTAAATAGCACATTCTCTGGTATTTTAGAGATTGCAACAAAATGGAATAATATGGTATTTTCAGATTGCTCAGAAATATCATGGTTCAAGATAAACCAAGTTCTATTTAGTTCAACAATGGCAGCCTTTGATGCAGTTGTTCCAGGAGCTTTCAAAACAAATGACTTGTGGGTCCCATCCCAGATTAGTTAAGTGAGAAATTTTTCAGTGGATTTCAATGTGAAGTCAACCTGGGTTAATATCTAGTGGTTCTTATTCACCCTACTAGAGCCAAAAGCCTAGAGGAAAAAAGAATTAAGACTTAAGACCACATGTCTCTTCAGCAATTTTCTTTTCTCAAGTTTCAGTTTGGTAAAAGGGACATTGGTGGGCACAGACAGACAAGCTAACTGGGAAACATCACGAAGAATGTCGAACAGTATGATATCTAAGCGTAAAAATGAAGACGTCTCAAGGCCGAAATTTAAAAAAATCAGACTCTACTGCTCCCTTCCTCACACTACCTCCTCCCCAGCAAACTGATATACATTTACTTAAAGGAAGCTGCCATGAAGATAAAAGAAAACATTAAATTATAAATTTTATTATCTTTCTCTACTAAAGAAAACTATCTCTTTGACAGCTCTGGCTTTCTTTGGAGGCCCGTCACCTACAAAGAGAGGTGTTAAGACAGCGGGCTGGAGGAGGTGTTTGCTTACATCACAAAAATAAGGAAAGTGAACAGAACTGGAGGAGAAAAGCCAAGGGAGTATATCCACATAGGAAGGACTCATGGCATTGTTAAGTCTCTCTGCAAACTCTAATTGGCTAGACCGTGCAAACAAAGGCTTACAGAATTTTTATTTGATGAGGAAAACTTTGATTTGCTGAGCAGGCTCATACTTGCTTTCATAAATATGACATAATTCTTTCTTAAATTAACAAAAGATTCTTCAAATCAAAAGTATTAACAGGATTTTACTCTGATTTATTTATTTATCAATGTTATGATTCTTAAATGAATGGGATATTTTCTATGATGCAAATTTGTTAAAGCCTGTTACAATTCATATTATTATCTATAACTCACAAAACTTTAGTCATTGTATTCAAATATTTGCTATTTCCCAATTTACATAATGTTATTAAAGATTAAATATATATGGAAGTTTCAAATTGGGCTTTCTTGGTTTAATTAGTAATCAATCAGATAACTGCTTGATATTTATGTTTTATAGACCTTCTGAGAGTCAAAAATGCACATTTAATAAAGCATTCTTTGGAATCAAATAAATATGTTATGTTATTGAATATATTTTCTTAAATTAAATCTCATGTTTTTATTAATTCACTTATTAAATTTAAAAAATCTTTAGTATGTGACTGTATCTTTGTGTGTGAGTTTTGTGCACACACACACACAGAAAAAAACTGGCTTATTACACAAAGAATGCTTTCCAAATCTACATATAAAATGTACTGCTAATTTCTAATTGCAAATATGTTCTTTATTTTCTATTGTTACTTTATGTTCTAGACACCTGCTTGCTCCCTATTATTATAAAGAGTGAATTTTAATAACCATTGCTTTTTACATGTCTATTGTACTATATTCTGTATTACTATTTGGCTTTTGCCAGTGAATAGCAATTAGAAAACTTTGGCAATTTTCTTTAAAATACCATGTAATAAGCTGCTTTTTTATTGTACTAATAAAACATCTATGGGGCGCCTGGGTGGCACAGCGGTTAAGCGTCTGCCTTCGGCTCAGGGCGTGATCCCGGCCTTATGGGATCGAAGCCCCACATCAGGCTCTTCCGCTATGAGCCTGCTTCTTCCTCTCCCACTCCCCCTGCTTATGTTCCCTCTCTCGCTGGCTGTCTCTATCTCTGTCAAATAAATAAATAAAATCTTTAAAAAAAAATCTAAAGAGATTTTTAAACACTACAACTGCTTATGTTCCCTCTCTCGCTGGCTGTCTCTATCTCTGTCAAATAAATAAATAAAATCTTTAAAAAAAATCTAAAGAGATTTTTAAACACTACAATAGTTTCTTTGGAATATGCTTAGTTGCTGCATCATATGCTGCTGTCTTATTTGTCACAAGGTAGGAAATGTTATGGGGTTTGAGGGTTGGGTGGCCAACAAAAGCAGGTTTGCCTTTAATAATTACATTGCAAAGCATTTATAAGGAGAAGTGATTAATATTAGCTCTTCAAGACATTGTTAAAACCAAATGGCTGTATCATGAGTCCAGGTAGTCACGCAGAAGAAGAAACAATTCTTCATGGGAAAAATTTCGAAGGACTAATGACCATACCTGTTTATATATTGTCTGACATTTATTGTGGTCAGAAAAGAATATAAACTTGGATACTGTTTCAAAAATAAAGATAATCTATTTATAGTCTAAGGATGTTATATGGAAGTGTTGAATTATTATATTGTACACCTGAAACTAACATAACACTGTATGTTAACTAATTGGAATTCAAATTAATACTTAAAAAATATGTAATTAATCTAAAATACCTTGAGTTCAAATCTCTAGATAGCATTTAGTTGAATATTTTCTGCTTTAAGAATGAATTTAAATCTTCCCACAATATTACTAGAATATGTATGTTATATATACTTATCTCTAGAACTTCTGTTTTCATATTTATGCTTAGTTTTTAAAACTGGGGTGTGCTTAGAATCATGTAATTACACTGTATTATTTTGTAAATAATAAACCTGAGACCTAAAGAACTGAATTTGCTTTCTCAAGATTAGACAAAGGCAAGAAAAAAAGTATGAATTCACCCTAGATCTCCTGACTACAGCTAGGTTTTTGCAGCATTGGAGAGCTTTCATAAATAGATGTGTATGGCTGACTCTTGTATTTGATCATTCCATGACTGTGTTATCAGATGTTTCCTTTATGAGGATTGAATTAACAATAGCATATTTGCTTTCTAAAACAAAGCACATATATCCTGGCCCTAAGTAAGGTGATATAAAACATAATTTTACATAAAACTTATTGTGAGAATCTTCAATGTTCATTTATATTATGGAACCATACTAAAGCATCCCTAAAACCAGATTGTATATTATTAAATTATAATAATTTCCAAAGATTTTAAGTAGTTTAACTGTCTTTTACTTGTTATTATTCTTCTGTTGTTATTGTTAGTTTTTTTCTTTGAAGCATAAACATATGCTTTTGGAATCTAAGGGTGCATTAGCTAGCAACTATACTGAAATATAAATATGGAGAAACAAAAAAAAAATCTCTCCCTCTCTCTCTCTCTCTCTCACACACACACACACACACACACACACACACACACACACACACACATACATACACATACCCCTCAAACGATCACTTTAAAAACCATGTGTGGAAACATAACCAATATATTATGAGTGTTAAAGAGGTTAAATAAAATTTCAAATACTATTTCAATCAGATTGCATTGAGTAACTACAATGTTCATTTATATCAATGATTCTTAAGCAGCACCTTTAGCTTCAGAACTCAGTCACCATGTTAATATAATTATGCTATTATTGCTGTCAATAAAAGCTAATCATCGAAAACAATCTTGTTCAACAAATATCCAGGCACCATTTATATTAAAATAAGTTCCTCCTAAGGGAACACAATAAGAGACATTTCATCTATCCAGAATCAGCCAGAAGAGACTGAAATTCAAAAGGTTATTTTCAAAAGGCATAAGGGTAAATTAAAAAGATATTCATACTGTGTAAAATTTTAAAAACTAGTAAAAAACTGAGATTATAACTGGTACTTTTCTCATTCATCCTATTGAGGGAAAAAATTTCAAACTCTAAGTGCTTTTTTTTCATTTTGTTGAAAATCACTTAAGTCTGTTTCAAGGCAACATTGTCCATTTCTGTGATCCAGAAATAAAAGTTATGCAAATACCCAAGGACTCTCCCACCAATTGCCTAAATGATTGTGAGACTATTGTTACTTTCTGAGCTGTGGATTATCTATTATGCTATTGTCCAAACTCAAATGGCTTCAGGGAAAGTCAATGTTTTATCTATGTGTAATGTCCATGATGTAAATTTTAAGTACAGGCGGTGAAACAGAACTGTTGTTTTTGTTTGTTTGTTTGTTTGTATCATTTTTCTTTGTCTTAATGTCAGCTAAGTGTATCATTCTATCAAAACCTGATTCAGAATGCAAGGAAGATCCATTTTATGTGATATGTTGGAATACTACTTGTGAATTTTTCATTAGACCAATTTGTTGCAAGTAAGTAGGACATTCTTTTAAAAGAAGATGCTTCCATGTTCATGGATTGGAAGAATTAATATCATTAAAGTCCATGCTATACAAACTCTACCAAAATTCCTATGGTATTTTTCACAAAAATAGAAAAAACAATCCTGAAGGTTGTGTGAAATCACAAAAGACCTCAAAGAGCCATAGCAATTTTGGGAAAAAAAGAATGAAGCTGGAGGCACCACACTTCTTGATTTCAAACTATTACAAAACTATAGTTAAATCAAAACAGTCTAACACTGGCATAAAAACAAGAGCCATAAATCAATGGAACAAAAAGAAAGCCCAGGAATAAACCCACACATATATGGTTAATTAATTTATGACAAAGAAACCAAGAATATACAATGGGTAAAGAATATTCTTTTCAATAAATGGATTTAAGAAAACTGGCAGCCATAAGCCAAAGAATAAAATTGGGTCACTATATTATGCTACACACAAAAATCAACTCAAAATCGATTAAAGACTTGAATATAAGACCTGAAACCATACAACTACTAAAAGAAAACTTAAGAGATAAGCTCCTTGACATGAATTTTTCCCATGATTTTTCAGATTTGATACCAAATGCAAAGCCAAGAAAAGCAAAAATAAACAAGGGGTATTACATTAAACTAAAAAGCTCCTACACAGCAAAGGAAACCATCAATGAAATGAAAGGCAACCTACAGAAAGGGAGTGATCTTTGCAAATCATATATGAGGGGTTAATATCCAAAATATATGCAGAACTCATACAACTCAATAGCAAACAAAACAAAACAAACCCCCACAAATAATCCAAATAAAAAATTGACAAGGGAACTGAATATACATTTTTCCAAAGAAGACATACAAATGGCCAGCAGGTACATGAAAAGGTTCTCAACAAAACTAATCATTGGGGAAATGCAAATCAAAACGACAATGAGATATATCATCTCCTATCTGTGTAGAATGGCTATTATGAAAAAGACAAGCAGTAACAAGTATTGGCAAGGATATGGAGAAACAAGAACCTTGTGCACTGTTGGTGGGAATGTAAATTGGTTCAGCTGCTGTGGAAAAGAGTATGGTATTTCCTCAAAAAATTAAAAATAGAACTAACTACTATCTGTTCCAGCAATTCCACTTCTGGGTAAATACCTGAAGGAAACAAATTCACTATCTTGAAAAGATATCTGCACCCCAATGTTCACTGCAGCATTAATTACAATAGCTAAGACATGAAAAAACCTAAGTTTACAGTGACAGATGAATGGAGAGAGAAGATGTGGTATATACATACAATGGAATATTGTTAGCCATAAAAAGGAAGGGAATTCTGGATGTGGTTGGACTTTGAGGACATTATACTAAGTGAAATAAGTCAGGCAGAGAAAATACCATATGCTTTCACTTATGGGTGGAATCTAAACAAAACCAAGCTCGTAGATACAGAGAACATGTTGGTGGTTACCAGAGATGAGATATGGGGAAGGGGGCAGGTGAAATGTGTCAAGGTGGTCAAAAGGCACAAACTTCCAGTTATAGGATAAGTGAGTTCTGGGGAGGTGATATACAGCATGGTAACTAAAGCGAACAATAATTGAAGGAGTTATGAAAGCCCAGCAATCCTTGACGTTTTAAACACTACCGTAGATCTATCTGATGTTTTATAAGTAAATAATAGTTTCTAGTCTCTGATCTTTTATAAGTAAATAATAGTTTCTAGTCTCTTTTTGTAATTTTCTAATTGCTGTTTAATTGTGAAATTTTTACGTATATAAGCATCAACCTAGGTACAAAGTCAAAATAGTATTTTTAAATAGATGAAATTTTCTGTGCCTTTTTCAACACGGATACAGAGAATTGGAAAGAAGTACGTAGAATTAAAACATTTTAGTTATTTTTGAAATAGGTATATCTAGTTATTTTAAAATTTTCCATTTGTCTATGCTAAATAGTATAAATATTTTCTATGTTTTCATTTGTCTTTAATTTCCTTTTATCATATTCTTTTCCATCCAGATCATACTACCCTAGTATATGGTGTGATGTGAACAAAAAAATTTTTACATAGATTTATTTATGGACTTATTTTACAAGAACTACCAAAATGCAACTCAAGAAGGCAGTAGGACAAAAATTAATGTATAAGTAATGTTCATTCATGGATACAGCATTCAGTTAGAATTTATAATGGAAGAGAGAACCTAAAAGTTGGTATTATCTGGAAAAATAATAATATAATTTTTCAACATTAGGATGGCATTATTTAAAACCACAATACAGCCACCAAAATAACTGAAAAACCAGCTAACAGAGACCTACATAACAATGGTTTTATTTTTCTAACATAGTAAACGTGCAACATATGAGCTTTCTAGGACTGGTGAAGTGGCTCAACTATGCCAGCAGTGTCCCAAGCTCTTTTATCCTATCTGTTTCACTATGTGTAGGATGTGTCTTCATTTGCATATTTAACTTGTAATCACAATTGTAATCACAATCAAGCAACAAATAAAATTGTTCAGTGTACAACAGACACACATATCACCTTAATAAATATGGTTATTTAAGGATGTAATAAAAATAGTATTTTATTCTTCAATGTACATGTATTTTTTTCAAACATCTACTAAATTAAGACATAAACACATATATAGTTGTTTGGAACTAAGTACTTAATAAACAAAACAATGATGTTTTGTTTTTTTCATTACAAGCATCCTGAAAAAATTACAGAAACACTAAGGACACTGTAAACTGAAAGAATTTGGAGACTTTTTCTATAAGGCCAACTTTCTATGGAAAAGAGGCTGGTCAGTCAAGTTTTTACTTTTTTAGACTCAGCAGAAGCAGGCCAAACATGGGCAGGTGGGGCTTGAATATTTTCACCTGTTGGTGCTGTCAGTCAATCTTCGATGTATGTCTCAATCCTATTTTCTTATTCCCATACTTTATAAAATTGAAGTGAAGATCTGTTAGTAGATTTGTAGAGTAAGTAAGAGAGGGACTATCTTGTGTAGCATTCTGGACATACCATCATTTATCAAAGAGGATATTTTGTCACTGAAAAATAAGATATAATTTTAGCAATGGTAAAAGGATACTCTGTGTGTTTGAAGAATTCATATATTTGAAGAATTCATAGTTATATT
This sequence comes from Ailuropoda melanoleuca, assembly GCF_002007445.2. Taxonomy (NCBI): domain Eukaryota; kingdom Metazoa; phylum Chordata; class Mammalia; order Carnivora; family Ursidae; genus Ailuropoda; species Ailuropoda melanoleuca. Next base: position 41,928,289 of record NC_048218.1, on the reverse strand, counting down.
TTGTAATGACAAATGTATTTTTGTTTTACTAAAGAAAAATCTGTATCAATTAATTTTAATTAGCCTGAAAATACATTCATTTGTATATAGGATGTATCACTTGTTTGATTTTATATTGGTAAAATAAAGGAAATACATTTTTTTAAGATTTTATTTTTAAGTAATCTCTTTACCCAATGTAGGGCTTGAACTCACAACCCCAAAATCAAGAGCCACATGCTTTAGTGACTGAGCCAGTCAGGCATCCCAGGAAATATATTTTTATAAAGACCTAATGGAACAATCACAGTAGCAAGTGTGAAGTACATGATGAACATCCGATGTCTCAGAGTTCTGGCAACGGTACTACAGACCTATTCAGAAGCTTTGGCTGCCACTCCACACGAGCCAATCTTTCCATTTACTTTCATAATAGTAAACTATGAGGCTTTTATTTTATTTTGTCTGCTGAGCTTAAAAAACATGTTTAAATTTCAAGCATTTCAGAAAAATGCCAAGTAATAAATTTGCTATCATCTTTCCTAGAAATATAGTACTAAGAATTAAGTAAACTGAAACACACTATATCTGCTTTATATTTTATAAGATAAAAAGTCTATTGTGAAGCTTCATCTAGTATATTGTTACCATAATTCACTTTTAAAGGGCTTCTGTATGCAGAAATGACTATTATAATATACCTAAAAAGTAGCAACTTTTTGTATAAAAATTCATGTTCTCATCTTTTCAAAGAATACTCTTGTCTACTCTGTAGTTGCTTTTCAAGATGGGGAATAATGGTTTAATGATTCAGAGAAGTTTAAGTCGCCTAAATAATGTTACCTTACTTTTACAGAGTGTTTTTGTATTTTTTCAATGTGTTTTCTATACCTACATTCATATTTTATCATATGTAATTTTTCATTATGAGACACTTACATACTACACATATTGAGTCAGTTGCAAGTATTTCTCATCACAAATACTTCAAAAACATATTTTGTTAATTCAAAGTATTCATATATTTATTAGCATCTCCTCAACTCTTCCACCTTCTTTCAAAATGGATTAATAATAGCTATCCCATCTCATGCAATGAATCCTAAGCTATGATGAATATTAAAGTAATCCAATAATAGTCTTTCACTTTCTATTTCCCATTTGCAATAGACATGACCCAGATCTCTGGCTGAACCCAGGAGAGAATATGTAAGCCTAGGTCTGCCCATCATTCAGTGATCTGTCCTTTTTTTTTTTTTTTCCTTTTGGTGTTATTACTTAGCTCCCCAGTGAGCTGTGATTCAGGGAGGCTGGAGAAGAATCTTGCACAGATCAAACTTACAAGAGACTCTGGCATAAAAAGAATACTAGTGAGTTTATTTATAGCCACAAATATAACTAACAAATAGGTCAGCATTCCACCAACCATCTTGCTGTTGACTGATCACTGCATTGTCTTCGTGTCAAAACACAAACACTCAAACACTCCATATTATCATTAGATGTTTCCTTATGAACACAGAATCAAAGAAAAAAGAGTTGATTACATGGAATCAGGTTTTCGGGCATGACAGTCACCTGTTCTCTCAATAGCCCTAGAAGGGAAACAGGTATTTTCTCACCTGCTGAGCCCAGAGTTCCTTGTGGGACTTTGATTGAATACGGACAAACTCTTGCTCTTGTGCTCCCCTTCATGGTTTGTATTTTGCTAAGTCTTTTTTTTATTATTATGACAAGAACACGACATGAAATCTATCCTCATAAGTGTGCATTATTGACCGTACAATATTGTACAGATCTCTAGAGTGTATTCATCTTACTTAACTGAAATTTTATACCTGCTGTTTAATAATTCCTCTTCTCTCCGTTTCCAGCCTATGGTAGCCACAGGCTCCTATCTTTGATTTTACAAATCTATTTTAGATACCTCATTTAAGTGGAATTACACAGTACTTATCTTTCTGTGTCTTGCTTATTTTACTTAGCATAATGTTTGTAAGGTTCATCCATGTTGTGACATATGCAGAATTTCCTTCCTTTTTAAGGCTGAATAGTACTCGTGTGTGTGTGTGTGTGTGTGTGTGTGTGTGTGTGTGTGTGTGTGTGTACCGCACTTTCTTTGTCCGTTATTTGTTGGTGGAAATTTAGGTCATTTCTGCATCTTAACTATTGCCAAGTCTTTTTTTTTTTTTTTAATAACTTTCAGTGGTATTAGAGCTGACTGAGATAAGTTCTGGAAAGGGGATTTTTAAGTATTCAGAAATTTGCAACCTGCTTATTAAACCACCTTGACCTCATCCATGGCGGGAGTATTTACATCACAGGAATTGGCAAATGCTGTATAGCAGAGCTTTCTCCTGCCCCCTAGGAGATCAAGTTTACCAACACCATTGGTATATTACTATATCTATTAATTAGGTATAGCTTAAATATTTTAATACAATCAATTCTCTAAGACTTGGTCAAATCAATTGCATTTTGGATTTTCCTAAAATTCTGAGGCATAGATTTATATTGCTTATGATGGTTCAAATCTTTGAATTTCACAGGCCTTAATTGCAATATGGCATGATAGATTATAATTTAAATCTAAGAGAGTAAGCTTATCTAATTTTGAGGGTGTATTGTTATTGTACATTTACTACAAAAGTTACCAAAACAAGCTATAAAACACAACAAGAATCCGTCTGTCTTTGTGTAAAGATTATAAATTACTTCGTGGTTGAACTATAGTAATAGCTTTCTATTAGCCTCCCGTCAAGGCTAGTAGAAGACTATGTACTGCTGATTCAAATCTCTCATTTCTTTCTTTCTTTGACCTCCAGACCTACTTTTATTTTTTATTTTTATTTTATTTTATGATTTTATTTATTTATTTGAAAGAAAGCTAAAGTGATCACAGAGGCAGAAGGAGAAGTAGGCTTGCCACTGAGCGGAGAGATCTGCCCTGAGATCATGACCTGAGCAGAAGGTAGAGGCTTCACTTACTGAACCGCCCAGGCACCCCATAGACCTACTTTTAAAAAACATACCTGATTAGGTTAGTCTCACCCAGGAGAGTCTCCCTTTTCATTTACTTAGAATCAACTGACTTGAGACCTTAATTACATCTGCCAGATCTCTGCATATAACATAACATAAAATCAAAGGAATGTTAACCCATCTTATTCACTTATTCAATCCCTACTCAAGGGGATAGGATTACACAAGGCATGCATATCAAGGGGTGGAAAACCTGGGCCATCTTAGAATTCTGCCTTTCACACAGAATTATGTATCTTTTACAGAAAAGCAAACACAGACATTGCAATGTTAACTGAGGTCATATCAGTATTAATTTGCAGAAGCAAGAATTCAAATCTAGAATGTCTGACTCCAAATACCTTGAGTGTATTTTTTAAAGTTTTTATTTAAATTCCAGTTAGTTAACATACAGTGAAATATTAATTTCAGGTGTACAGTTTAGTGATGCACCATTTCCATACAACACCCAGTGTTCATCACAAGTGCCCTGCTTAAGCCCCATCACTGTTTACCCATTTCCCCACCCATGTCCCTTCTGGTAGCTATGTTTGTTCTCTATAGTTAAGAATCTGTTTCTGGGGCGCCTGGGTGGCACAGCGGTTAAGCGTCTGCCTTCAGCTCAGGGCGTGATCCCGGCGTTCTGGGATCGAGTTCCCACATCAGGCTCCTCCACTATGAGCCTGCTTCTTCCTCTCCCACTCCCCCTGCTTGTGTTCCCTCTTTCGCTGGCTGTCTCTATCTCTCAAATAAATAAATAAAATCTTTAAAAAAAAAAAAAAAAAAAAAGAATCTGTTTCTTGGTTTGTCTTTATCTTTTCCCTTTTCTCATTTGATCTGTTTCTTAAATTTGACATATAAGTGGAATCTTTTCTTTATCTATGTATTAGTGGATATTTGGGCTCTTTCCATAATTTGGCTGTTGTAGATAATAGTGCTGTAAACATTGGGGTGCATGTATCTCTTCAAATTGGTATTTTTGTATTCTTTGGGTAAATACCTACTAGTGCAATTGGAGGATCAGAGGGTAATTCTACTTATAACTTTTTGAGGAAACTCCATACTGTTTCCTAGAGTGGCTGCACCAGTTTTCATTCCAACAGTGCATGAGGGTTCCCCTTTCTCCCCACCCTTGCCAATACCTGTTGTTTCCTGCGTTGTTGATTTTAGCCATTCTGACAGGTGTGAGGTGATATCTCATCGTAGTTTTGATTGGTATTTCCCTGATGATGAGTGATGTTTAGGATTTTTTCATGTGTCTGTTGGCCTCGGTGTGTCTTCTTTGGAAAAATGTTTATTCATGTCTTCTGCTCATTTTTCCATTATAGTGTTCATTTTTTGGGTGTTGAGTTTGATAAGTTCTTTATAGATTTTGGATTCTAACCCTTTATTGGATATGTCTTTTGCAAATATCTTCTCCCTTTTAGTTTTGTGGATTGTTTCCTTTGTCACGCAGAAGCTTTTTATTTTAATGAAGTCCCAACAGTTCGTTTTTGCTTTTGTTTCCCTTGCCTCTGGAAATGTATCTAGTAAGAGGTTGCTATGCCCGATGTCAAAGAGGTTGCTGCCTGTATTCTTCTCTAAGATTTTAATGGTTTCCTGTCTCATATTTAAGTCCTTCATCTGTTTTGAATTTACTTTTGTGTATGGTGTAAGAAAGTGGTCCAGTTTCATTCTTCTGCACGTTGCTGTCCAGTTTTCCCAACACCATTTGTCGAAGAGATTGTCTTTTTCCCATTAGATACTCTTTCCTGCTTTGTTGAAGATTAATTGGCCATATGGTTATGGGTTAATGTCTGGGTTTTCTATTCTGTTCTATTGATCTATGTGTCTATTTTTGAGCCAGTACCATACTGTTTTGATTTAAAATGTAGTAAAAAAAAATTTTTTTTTAAAGACTATGTGACAGTTTGCATGTGGCTCGCAAAATCTCAAATATTTATTGTGTGGTCCTTTACAAAAAAATTTGCTGATTCCTGATCTAGTGTGCTGTTTCAAGATCAGACTCCTTACTAAGTTCGTGTACTTAGGTGAGTTGCTCAAAACTCTTTGTGTCCCAGTTTCATCATCTGTAAAATGGGAAAAGTATTTTTTTAGAACTTTTTTTTTATTTTACTTATTTATTCGACAGAGATAGAGACAGCCAGTGAGAGAGGGAACACAAGCAGGGGAGTGGGAGAGGAAGAAGCAGGCTCATAGCGGAGGAGCCTGATGTAGGGCTCAATCCCATAATGCCGGGATCACGCCCTGAGCTGAAGGCAGACACTTAACCGCTGTGCCACCCAGGTGCCCCAAAATGGGAGCAGTATTAATCCTACCTCATAGGGTCATTGTTAAGGCATATGGATTTACATTTGTAAATGTCTTCAAATGCGGAGAAAGTTTATAAATGTTGTCTCTTGATAAATGTCTGGTTGCAATGTAATCTATAAAATAAGACACTTGAACTTAAAGGGGGCAGTAGCAATCATCTGATTTTACAGAAATAGTAACTTTTCAGGTGTTGTTGAGAGGCTTAAATAACATATCTGGGTAAAAGTATGAATAAAATTAATGAAAGTAAATTAAGCTTACATATGCATGTGGTGTGTGTGTGTTTGTATAGCTTTTTCATACTAGCTACTATCTCCTTCATAACTCCTGTATGCTAGAAATGTGCTAATTATGTTATTCCTGGCACGTTTTGGCTAGTCCTCAAAATAACTGTGACAGGAAGATTTTTATCAGATCCTAATCCCTGTAAAATAGTTTGAGATCAAGATATACATAGAGGGAGTTTGTTACAAAATGCTTCAAGGAACAACGCACATAAAAAAAAATACAGAATATGGACAGCAGGATTAGGTTACAAAAGAGTTTGAACTGTGATGCATTTGCAACCAAGACTTATGGCACGTGTCTGTAAAGCAAGAATAGCCAGCCATTCAAATAAGTTCAAAACTATAGCAATGGGGCCAGGTCTTTTTATCCCCCATATGAATAATTTTTCAGATGGGGCTGACTTTGGGACAGGCAGATGCCTCTGGTAGAGAGTAATTCCTGGGGGGAAACAAAATTGTAAAACTTTAGCTGGCGACATTCCCAGTAACTGGCATCCACCTTGATCCTTAAAGGAGGATCTTTGTGGTATACCAGAGCAATTAATACAGCCTCGCCTTCATGGAGCAACACTTCATAAAGTAAGCTGGCCTTGGGCACAGGTCTTTAAAATTCTGGTTTATCTCTTACCTGGGGAAATTTACATGGGGAAGAATAGTGAGACAAACTATAGCCTCAGTGTCAGCAGCTGGCAGGAAAATGTAAGTAACATTTATTATCTTTCTCCTTTATTACCCATTCCAGATGTCCCTCAACCTCAACTAGCACGTTAACTAGTTTAGGTGGCTTATGTGGGATCTGAGCCCCTGGTCACCATCCTTTTCTCAGGTTTAGCTGGCACAGTTGCTCATTAACCATCAAAATTGGTTAGTAAAATGCCAAGAGGTATTCCATGGGCTACATAGGTACCAAACATATTTTTCTCTATCCCTTTATGTAACATTAACCCTACTTTATCCTGATGATCGAACACAGTTACCTCTGCCAGTGTGGTTACTGCCCTCCTTGATCTGTCTCTAGCAATAAAGAGCCTGAAGAGTCAGCACAAGCAAAATCAAAATGCCAGGACTGGAGGGTATTATGCTAAGTGAAATAAGTCAAGCAGAGAAAGACAATTATATGGTTTCATTCATATGTGGAACATAAGAAACAGTGCAGAGGACCATAAGGGAAGGGAGTGAAAACTGAATGGGAAGAATTCAGAGAGGGAGACAAACCATGATAGACTCTTGACTCCGGGAACCAAACTGAGGGTTACAGAAGGGAGGGGGGTGGGGGGATGGGGTAACCAGGTGATGGGTATTAAGGAGGACATGTGTTGTGATGAGCACTGGGTGTTATATGCAACTAATGAATTGTTGAACACTACATCAAAAACTAATGATGCACTATATGTTGGCTAATTGAACATAATAAAAAAAAATGCCAGGACTTTTTTCAACAAATTACTTCTAAATTTATATGAAAAGACAATGGACTACACTGGACAAGCTGATATGGAAAAAAAAGAAGTTGAATTGGAGAACTCACTTTACCTAATTTTGAGACTTTTAACAAAGCTACAGTAATCAAGGCAGTGTGGTTTTCGTGTGGTTTTCGTGTAGTTAGAGATCAAGAGAACAGATTAGAAAGTCCAGACATAGACTTTGTCTTAGTCCACTCAGGCTGCTATAACAGGATATATAGATCTGGTGACTTATAAATAACAGAAATCTATTTCTCATATTTGGTGGCTGGGAAATCTAAGATGAAGGTGCCTGCAGTTTCAGTGTCTAATGACAGCATACTTCCTAGATGCACTGTGTCCTCACATGGGAAGGGGCAAGGGAGCTCTCTGGGGTCTCTTTTTTAAGGGTACTAATGCCATTCATAGAGGCCTGCCTTATTACCTATTCACCTACCAAAGGCCCCACCTCCTAATACCATCACATTAGGGGTTAGATTTTTTTGCTACTTTGTAATTTATTATTATTGGAATCCATCTAAATGACAAAAGCTTAGCCATTTTATAGCTATTGAAATAATTCTATGAAGCATGGAAAGATGTCTTTGAATAAAAGTAGGTAAAAAGAACCCCAAAAACAGTATGGAAAGTTTGAGGCCATTAATGAAAAATATATGAAAATGCATATGTTAAAAATTCTAGAATATTTGATCACAGAATAGAATATCAAAATGTTAACATCTTTTTTTTGCTATGAAATAATAAGTGATCTTTGCATTCATATTTATATATTTTTGTCTTTCTAAATTTCTTTAAAGTGGGCATTTATTACTTACAAACAAAAAAGAGGGTTTTCCTAGTAGCTATTTTTTTAAAGATTTTATTTATTTATTTTTTTATTTATTTATTTATTTATTTATTTATTTATTTATTTATTTTAGAGAGAGACCACACGTGGGAGGGCGAGGGAATCCCAAACAGACTTCCTATTGAGCATGGAGCCCCACACAGGGCTTGATCTCACCACACTGAGATCATGACTTGAGCCTGAGCTGAAACCAAGAGTCGGACACTTAACAGACTGAGCCACCCAGGTGCCACATCTTAGTGGCTATTTTTATGTTAACTGTCCTAAACATATTATCTAGATTTGTACAGAACAAAATTTCTTAGATGTATACTTAAATTGCCTCACATCGAGAAAATTTTAACTATAGAAGGGGCTTTATAAAGCTTTAAGTATTTGCTGTGTGCCACATATTTCAAAATCTTTATTTTGGAAGTGATGGGATTATAGTTCCCCCATTGAAGTTAGACCTATAGCTTGCTTTAGTTAATAAAATGTTAAGCACGCACAAAATATGATTCTTCCTGGTGGAAGCTTTAGGAACCAGTCATGAATCGCCATTTTTTTTTTTCCTTTTCTGCAATAATCCAATTTGTGACTATTCGCTCGGCCCAGAACATGGAAATGGGAGACCGCTTAGCCAAACTACAAAGATACATAAAGTGAGGAAGAAATTACCCTTCATGGTTTTATCATATCATCTGCTTCCTCCCATCAAATATAGATACTCCCTGAAGAGGTTTGCATATCATAGCAATATGACATTATACTCGATCTGTGACTGAATAGATCACTCTATTACAGATCATACGGGTTTATTATAAAAGAACTTCCATGCTACCTGATGGGGTTTTGGAATATGGGTGAGGTTCGGTGAGGTAAGATTGGAGCTAACCACCCAGAAAGAATTCTTGAGACTGCTTTGGTGCAAAATGGTGGTTTATTAAAGCATGGGGACAGGACAGGTGGGCAGAAAGAGCTGCTGCCCCAGGGTTGTGAAGGTGGCTGATTATATACTTGGGAGTTGGGGGAGGTAAGGAAAAGGGAGGTTTTCAAAAGAATTTTCATATGCTAAAGAGGAACTACAAGATACCAGAGGCCTTGCCCTTGTCAAGTTAAGGTGGTTTTTCCTTCTAGTAGGGCATTAAAAGTAAGATAGTTAGTTGGGAGCTTCCTGGAGGAACATAACACTTTACCCTCTTCAAGTATCTGTCAATGGGCTGCAGATCATAAGGACATTCAGTTGTATCTACATTCCTTTCTGGAAGCTAGGCCATTGATAGAAATGCTTTGTTCTTGTAAATTGCTCAGATATTTGTAAACTGAGGGAGACCCTTGCAGGATTGTGATCTCTGTTGTGGGGTGTCAGTTTCTGCCTGTCCTCAGCTAGCCTTCTGCTCCCTCATCACTACCCTTCAACAACTCTGCAAAAGATCATTGGAAACATGGGATACTTAGATTTGAAGAGTGTTTGAGAGTGAACAGTACTAAATACAGCTTTTTTTCTGCCTTCATAGTTTAGTTAACAGCTAGCTGCTCTGTTATTGTTATTTTTATATGAAGTGAAGAAGAATCAGGGAAATAGATATTCAGAACAGATGAGACAGAAGAGTTTTATAGCAATAACTGGCATTATGAAGCAAGTAACAAAAGGAAGGAAATGACTTTAAATTGGAAAGATACAAAAAAGTGGATGTGAAAATGTATGAAGAGGAGGTGTTGTGCTGATGTATTTGAAGCAAAGATTCTTCCTGAAAAGTAGTCAAGGAAAAAATTACATATTTAGAAAAAATAGTTTGAGATGTTTTATATAAGAGAAGTAAAAAACAAATAAGCAAATAATTCTTGATTTAAGCACAGAAAAATGACAAAAAAAAGAATCAGGAGGGGTAGTCAAATTATAAGTGAGAACATCACTTTCTTTTGTTCTTGATTTTTGTCTTGCTCTGATTGGCATTTCCAACTTCTCCTCTTCCATTTTTGTTTACCATTATAACCAGATATATTGAATTTTTGGTATTCCTCACTATACAAAACCTTGGAATGACAATGATAAATTTGCTGTTTCTTTGGTGTTTTGAATTTTTTAATTGCAAATTTTTTATTATAAATCAAATGAAAGATTGTATCTTGTTTTTTCTTTGTTGATGGTAGCTTTGCACATCTGAGAAAGATATACAATACATAATTTTATTTTTCTATGTAAGTCTTACTACTTAGTTTATTCTTAAATTTTTGTAAAGGAAATTGCTTCATTATTCTTTAGATTCCTTATTATTCTTCTTTTATTTTTCTTTCTCTTCCTCATCTTCTCTGTCCTCTTCTTCTTTTACTTTATTATTTTTTTTAGAAGTAAAAGAGGTAAAAGGTGAAAAAGAAAGAATTGATATAATCAAAGGTAACTAGAAATTCAGAAATGTAGGAATATATTACCAATTTGATATAAATATGAAAGAACATCATGATTTTTGACTGCTCAGGATAATTGAAAATTTTGTTAAATTCTTTTCCCAAATAATCCCCTAAGCAACTATGAGAATATAGAAAAGCATATTATTATAAATATTGTGACAATATTTTGTCTTGTATTCATTTTGTTCCACTGAGAAATAATTATTTTTCTGCTCAGAGTTGTGAGACATTGGTGAGCTTGAATCAAATCAAAAGACTATCAGAAATACAACTTAAACTCTGCAGACGAATGTTTGCAGCAATATAGCAATGAGCAGGGCTGTTAAAAAACATACACTCACACACAGTCAATTAAGCCATTGGATAATAGATCTTTTGTGTTCAGGTAACTAAATAAGCTATTCATTTAAAATATTCATTAGACTTCCTTTGTTTTCATTCACATTCAAGGATTCCAAAGAAAATGACAATGTTACTGCTCTCTCTAAATGATCTTCTTCTATTATGACTTATTGTAGAGCTCTATTTTACTCATCTGCTTATGATAATGATAATGCTGGTTTCTCTGAGGGTAATAAAAGGAAATTACATGAGACTTACTCTCATTCCCTTGTGATAATTCTTTTCTCTAGTCTACAGCATTCATACTTGAGAAAATGAAGCCTAGCGCTTATTTTTATGTGGCGACTACCATGATAGTCATTTTAATGTAATCACATTATTTACCATCTGGTTTTTGTTTAGCCAAAATTGATTTTCTATATAGTTCATTTGGACACTTGAGACAAATAAGCTATTTATTTGTGTCAGTTTAATGTCTTAGCTACTAGAATTTTAAAAAGAAGATATTTTTCACAGGACAATATATTTCAAAGGGCCTTGAATGCAATATACTGTTGAACTATGCCGTTTTATTTTATAGTTTCTTAAAAGGGGGATTATGCATATGGTTCATTGTTTTCAAGCCTTATATCCTAATAAAAATCACAATTCATTGTTTTAAAATGAACATTGATTTTTTTTAGGGTAAACTGAAGAAAAAGAAGAAGAAGAAGAAGAAGCAGCAGCATATATTTTCTAATGGCTTGAAGCTGTTTCACTTCACATGCGCTTTACATGACCTTCTCCCAACCAGTTGATTCTGTCGTCATATAACATCTATATGAGAACAAGTATAAGAATGCTTTAATTGTTTTTATATTGGACTAAATTTAACATAATGCAGCATAATTATATGTAATATGTTATTTACTTATCAGTGTTGTGTCCGTCAGCTAAAGACTACTAGGATCACACAGCCAGATACGGTTGGGTTGATGACTTTCTCCAACGAGGAGTGCCATTAGGGAATAGGGAGGAATATTACTGAGAGGCTTCCATGCTGTTTCTTAAAAGGATTTGAGCCTGTGGTAGGTGGATTTTGGAGATGGTTCAAGAAAGCGATGTTTTTTTGTTTTGGGGTTTTTTTTTTTGCTTTTTGTTTTCTGAATTGGATGTTTTCAAAAAGTAAGGATAAGTCTATCATCAGTATTTGAGTTTTGTTCAGTGGATGGGAAAAACGGAGCTAGGTTAAAGCTGTAATTCGTTAAGAAGTAACAAAAAAATTAGCTGGAAAAAGAAGACTTTTACTCATATGTGTGGTTTGCAAAGGGTTTTTGTTTTTGTATATGAAGGGACATGCTTATACCACAATCTTGTGTTTTTATCTGATGCTCTGTGAAGTTTTTTTTATGCTGGGCAGGAGAACATCATAGCCTCGCTTTAGTCCCAGATCAGCTGGCAGCTTTCAGGGTTGACTGCAATTCACTTTCTTATATGTATGCTTCCAATGATAATTGTTATGGACTGAATGTTAACTCTCCAATTTCATAAGTTAAGACTCTAACTCCCAATATGATAGTATAAGAAGGTGGGTCATTGGGAAGTAATTAGCATTAAAGGACGTAAGGAGGGTGGAGTCCCCTTAATGGTATTACTGCCTTTATAAAAAGAGGAAGACAAATCAGAGTACTCTTCTCTCTCTACCACCTGAAAAAACAGGAAGAAGAAAGCCATCTACAAGCCAAGAAGAGGCTTCTTATCAGACAGTGAATGTGCTGTCATCTTGATCTTCCACTTCCCAGTCTCCAGAATCGTGAAAAATAAGCCTCTGTTGTTTGTACCATCCAGTCTATGGTATTTTGTTGTAGCAGTCTGAGTTGACTAAAACAAGGATCAAATGTTTAATTCTTATATGCATTATCATAAAAACTAGTAATCACCGTATGACATTATGATTTATATTGACCTTTTGCATAAAATTGTGATTGATGTCATTAATTGATAATACCATTAATTAATTACTTGTTTGGGATGCTTTGTGGTGTCACGTGAATATTGACATGGTGTAGCAAGGGAGAAATCAGTTTTCACCTGTAATCAATATACAATGTGACTCTTCCAGCCAAACAATATTTAAAAAATCACTCCCAGTCCTTACAACGCACAGAAGAATATGTGTTTAAAAGAAGACAGAGAATAAAAGACATATAGGAATAAAATCTATAGGTTAAAGGAACAGAGCTACAAAATCAGAGTTATTTTAATAAAGAAGGGGACCAAATATAACATAACATATATACAAATAGAAGAGAATTCTGTATGAATCAGTGTTAAATATTCAGTAATTTAAAACTGTTTTAAGTTTTTTTTTTTTTTTAAGATTTTATTTATTTGACAGAGAGACAGCCAGTGAGAGAGGGAACACAAGCAGGGGGAGTGGGAGAGAAAGAAGCAGGCTCATAGCAGAGGAGCCTGATGTGGGGCTTGATCCCAGAACTCCGGGATTACGCCCTGAGCTGAAGGCAGACGCTTAAGGACTGCGCCACCCAGGTGCCCCTAAAACTGTTTTAAGTTTTTAAACAGACACAGCATAGTTTAGATCAAGAGTCTTAAATAATAATGGCAAACTGAAAAGTGAATGGGATAGCGAATGGCATAGTTTTAATGATTAGCTCAAGAATAAGTCAGGAGGGGCGCCTGGGTAGCACAGTCCTTAAGCATCTGCCTTTGGCTCAGGGCGTGATCCCCGCATTCCAGGATTGAGTCCCACATGGGGCTCCTCCACTGGGAGCCTGCTTCTTCCTCTCCCACTCCCCTGCTGTGTTCCCTCTCTTGCTGGCTGTCTCTCTGTCACATAAATAAATTTTAAAAAATCTTAAAAAAAAAAGAATAAGTCAGGAAACTGTGGTTAAGGATTATCACTATGCTGCTACTGTTGTAAATAGAGACTGATATCAGAACTCAATATATATTTTTTTAAATTCCTTAATATAAAATGTTATTTCTCATTACAGGAATGTTTCTAGTCTTTTTCAACCAACTGTTTTGGGATATGTACAAATCCCAAGATCAAAAACCTTTTGAATGATGGTTAACTGTATCAGCTAGCCCAAGAAAGCCATATATTCTAGTAAAGATCTCAATACCCAGGATGGAGAAACTGCAAGCAGCAGCCATTACACAGTTTGTTAATGCAACTTATTTCAGCTATGTATGCAGATTATGAAAGTGCCACCCAAGTTAGTGAAATACAAATATGAAATCAAAGATGAAGAAAACACATGTGTATGTGTGTGTGTGGTCACACAGTGAATAAAATCAGGGTCACATAAAATCAAATGAACACTCAATTAACATAGTTTATCTGTAAAATGTAAGAGTAAATATCAATTGGGTGGTATTTAGGTGATAATATGATAATACTCATCAAATTGCTAGAACTTTTTCATTCATTTGTCAAATAATCATTGAATATTTGCTATACCCATGTGTTTAGTATACTTGCTAGTGTGCCAAATGCTGCTGCCCAAATATGTTTTTTTTCAATATTTTTTTTCTATCTAGTAGAATAAATAAGATCCAAACACAAACACTTGTCACATTAGATAGAAATTGAAATATGTTAGAATGGAAAGGAATGAAGGAAAGAAAGATTTTATCCCATATAGGCAAGAAAGTAAAACATTAAGAGAAAAAAAAAGGACATTTAAGTCAGGCTGGAAAGATAGTGAGGCAATGCCTTTTGTACATTTGAAGACCATAAGAAGGACATTCAGTATTGAGAAAAGAGCAAGAAAAAAAAAACCAATAACAATAACAAAACAAAACAAAACAAAACATGGAAGCAAGGAAACTTAGGGAAGCCAGAGAGTAAAGTAAATTTTTGGTTAATTATTTGTTTTTGTTTTCTGTTTGTGAGTGGCAGTACTATATTTCAGTTAACATCAGGTACTCAGTTAACTGAACTAACTAACATCAGTTCAGTTAACATTTGGTAAGTCTGACTAGGAGTTTATCAACTTTATTAACTTTTTCAAAGAACCATTGCTCTATTCTATTGTGCTATTTTAGTTTTCATATCATTTATTTCTGCTCTCACAAATGAGAGAGGAGAAATAACTATTACCAAGAAATACAGACAATCGTAAGAGACTGCTATGAAAAACTATATGCCAAAAAATTGGACAACCTGGAAGAAGTGGATAAATTCTTAGAAACGTATAAACTACCAAAACTGAAACAGGAAGAAATAAAAACCTTGAAGAGAACAATAACCAGGAAAGAAATTGAATCGGTAATAAAAAATCTTCCAAAAACAAAAGTCTAGGGCCAAATGGTTTCACAGGTGAATTTTACCAGACATTTAAGGAAGAGTTAATACCTGTTCTTCTTAAACTATTCCAAAAAATAGAAAAGGAAGGAAAACTTCCAAATTCATTCTATGAGGCCAACATTATTCTGATATCAAAACCAGATAAATACTCCATTAAAAAAAGAGAGCTACAGGCCAATATCCCTGATAAACATGGATGCAAAAATTCCTAATAAAATACTAACAAACCTAATTTAACAGTATATTAAAAGAATCATTCACCGTGATCAAGTGGGTTTTATTCCTGGGTTGCAAGAGTGGTTCAATATTTGCAAGTCAATCAACGTGCCATACCACATTAGTACAAGAAAGGATAAAAACCATATGATCTTTACAATAGGTGCAGAAAAAGCACTTGACAAAGTAGGACATCCATTCATGATGAAAACCTTCATCAAAATAGGGGTTAGAGGGAATATACCTCAACATAATAGAGGACATTTATGAAAAACCTGCAGCTAATATCATCCTAAATGGGGGGGAAAAACGAGAGCTTTTCCCCTCTAGTCAGGAAGAAGAGATAGATGTACACTTTCACCACTGATTTAACGAAGTGTTGGAAGTCCTACTCACAGCAATCAGACAACAAAAAGACGCAAAAGGCATCCAAATCAGCAAGAAGTAAAATTTTCACTATTTCCAGATGACAAGAAACTCTATACAGAAAACTTCAAAGACTCCACCAAAAAACTGCTAGAACTAGATTATGCTAAGTGAAATAAGTCAAGCAGAGAAAGACAATTATCATAATGGTTTCACTCATTTGTAGAACATAAGAAATAGCAGGAAGATTGGTAGGGGAAGGAAGGGAAATGAAGGGGGGTAAACAGAAGGGGGAATGAACCATGAGAGACTGTGGACTCTGGGAAGCAAACTGAGGGCTTCAGAGGGGAGGGGGGTGGGGGATTGGGATAGGCCGGTGATGGGTATTAAGGGGGGCACATATTGCATGGTGCACTGGGTGTTATACGCAAGTAACGAATCATGGAATGTTACAACAAAAACTGGGGATGTAATGTATGGTGACTAATATAACAAAATAAAAATTATAAAAAAAACTGCTAGAACTAATAAATGAATTCAGTAAAGTCACAGGATACAAAATCACTGTACAAAATCTGTGGCATTTCTTTACATCAATAATGAAGCAGCAGAAAGAGAAATTAAGGAATCAATTCCATTTACAATTGCACCAAAAACCATAGGATACCTAGGACTAAACCTAACCCAAGAGGTGAAAGAACTGTACTTTGAAAACTATAAACAATGAAGAAAGAATTGAAGATGACACAAAGAAATGGAAAAACATTCCATGCTTATGGATTGGAAGAACAAATATTGTTAAAATGTCTATATTACCAAAAGCAATCTACACATTTAATGCAATCCCTATCAAACTACCAGTAGCATTTTTGACAGAGCTAGAACAAACAAATCTTAAAATGTGTATGGAACCACCAAAGATCCCAAAAAGCCACAGCAATCTTGAAAAAGAAAAGCAAACCTGGAGGCATCATAATTCCAGACTTCAAGTTATATTACAAAGTGGTAGTGATCAAAACAGTGTGGTACTGGCACAAAAATGGACACACAGATCAACAGAACAGAATAGAAAATCTAGATATGAACCCATAACTATATAGTCAATTAATTTTCAACAAAGCAGGAAAGAATATCTAACAGAAAAAAGACAGTCACTTCAACAAATTGTGTTGGGAAAACTGGACAGCAACATGCAGAAGTAGGAAACTGGACCACTTTCTTATAATCATACACAAAAATAAACTTAAAATGGATTAAAGACCTAAATGCTAGACAGAAAACCATTAACATCCTAGAGGAGAATACAGGCAGTAACTTCTTTGACATTGGCCATAGCAACTTCTTTCTAGATACGTCTCCTGAGACAGGGGAAACAAAAGCAAAAAATAGATTATTGCGATCACATCAAAATAAAAAGCTTCTGCACAGTGAGTAACAATCAACAGAACTAAAAGGCAACCTATGGAATGGCAGAAGATATTTGCAAATGACATATCTGATAAAGGGTTTGTATCCAAAATATATAAAGAACTTATAAAACTCAACTGCCAAACAATGAATAATGCAATTAAAAATGGGCAGAAGACATGAATAAACATTTTTCCAAATAATACATACAGATGGCCAATAGGACACGCAAAAAGATGTTCAACATCACTCATCATCAGGAAAATACCAATCAAAACTACAATGAGATAACACCTCACACCTTTCAGAATGGCTAAAATCAACAACACAAGAAATAACAGATGTTGGCAAGGATAAGGAGGATGAGGAACCCTCTTGCACTGTTGGTGGGAATGCAAACTGGTGTAGTCGCTGTGGCAAAAAGTATGGAGATTCCTCAAAAAGTTAAAAATAAGGGCGCCTGGGTGGCTAAGTCCATTAAGCATTTGCCTTCAGCTCAGGTCATGAGTCCTGGTATTGAGCTCCGCATCAGGATCCCTCCCCACTGCTCATGTGCTGTCTCTCTCTCTCTCTCTCTCTCTCTCTCTCAAATAAATAAATAAAATCTTTTTTTTTAAGTTAAAAATAGAACTATCCTATGATCCAGCAATTGCAATACTAGGTATTTACCCAAAGGATACAACGCAATGTTTATAGCAGTATAATCTACAGTAGCCCAAGTGTTCATTGACTGATGAATGGATAAGGAAGGTGGTATATATACACAAAGGGATATTACTCAGCCATAAAGAAGAATGAAATCTTGATATTTGCTATGCTGTGGATGGAGTTAGAGAGCATTATGCTAAGCAAAATAAGCCAGTCAGAGAAAGACAAACACCATATGATTTCACTCATAAGTGGAATTTAAGAAACAGAACAAATGAGCAAAGGGAAAAAAGAGAGAGAGAGAGAGAGAGGCAAACCAAGAAATGGGCTCCTAAGGGTTGAGAGCAAACTTTTGGTTACCAGAGGGGAGGCAGGAGGATGGGTTAAATAGGTGATGGGGATTAAGGAGGGCACCTGTGTTGACCACCAGGTGTTGTATGGAAGTATTGAATCACTAAATTGTACACCTGAAACTAATATTACACTGTATGTTAACTAACTGGAATTTAACTAAAAACTTAAAAATAAAAAAACCCAGCATGGCTTTGAATTAAATCTGAGCATAATGTCTACATGTGGATGTAAAAAATAAAGAATAAAAATGAGACAATTAAATAAAATTTAAAAATAAAAATAAAAACAATTTTAAAAAGAAAAAAATTACTATACTTTTAAAATGTCAAAATCTTTTAAGTTCTCAGACTACACAAAACATGCGGCAGGCTAAATTTGTCTTGTAGGCTATACTCTGTGAACCCTGTGCTAGACTGAAAGAAACTACTTTCCTTGTCCCTGGTTACCTGAAATGAAAAATGCTAGAAAAGAATATTCTAACCTCCTTATTGAAAGTTATTTGTACTACATTATTTGTTTTCTCTGTAAACTAGAGATAACACTATCATTAAGCAGCCTTTACTTGTTATTATAAACTTAAAATATTCAAGTAGACAATACTAAAATGCATCTTGAAGTTCTTAGGAGTTAAAGATTAAATGTTTGAAAATCACTTCCTCAAAATAAAGATGGAAATATGAATCTTAGTATCAAACTCCTATGGTTACATAGGTGCTCTCATTTAACTAAGGGATAACTTGATGTTGAATACATAAGACAGTTTATAATATGATCTTATGTCTACGCAGAGATAGATTTTTAATCAGAGAAATCAGCAGTCCTTCACATTAAATGCTTTAAGTACCATTTTCAATTAGCAATAACACTCTATAAGTGTCCAATTAAATCTCAGTTAAATCTTTATTTGAAACACTAAGTGTGATGGAATGTCCAGTAGGTAAGATGCAATATTTACACAGTTTGAAGATTCTTGCTGGAGAAAAGAAGAAACTTTGTGCTCAGAAATGAAATTTTGTTTTATGACTAATTTGTGTTAGGCATATATAAGTCATGCTTACTGCTAATTAACACATACTAAATCAAAAGTATGATCAAGCAGGTTTCCGCATTTTTATTACATATTTATTTGCATATATACACTTTTATATAGTTATATATTTATGTGTATACTTATTTATATGTTTGCAATATATATTAATAGAAAGACTTGAACGCAAAGGTAAAGAAGCCTATAGTTAATTATTTGCCACAATTTGTCCTGTCTACAAACTGTGTCAGGCAAAGAAAGTTATTGTTTTCAGTAACACAGTAAAATGGCAATAAATTGGTTATACTAGCATGTATTAAAATGAAGATCTTGCAAATTAATGTTAAATATACTGGTGAAATCATAATACAGTACTACGCTTGGGGAAGAAGTTTAGAAATCATCTAGGATAACATAATATCCAAGTGAATGCTCACAATCACTTGTTTTTGTGCAAATTCTGTTCTTTATAGCCTAAAACAAAATAATTCACTGAAAAACATATTCTGTAATCCATAAAGAGGATATTATATATTGGAAGACAGTAAAACAAGCCTACTCCTTTCAAATCAGTATTTCCTCCAGCTTCATTGTTAATACCTGGTAATGTTGAAAAAATAACAAAAGAATAAAAAATAGCCATTATATCTTTATTAATCACAATCTCAGGAGATGATGCAAAATCCATGCAATATTAAAATTTTGATCAATATTGTGTCATAGCAAGATTCAGTTACAGGGAATGGAGAAATCCAGATTCTGGGAGTGCTTTGTAGTTTCATTAGCTACGTAAGTCCCATCACACCCACTTGATGAGTCATCATGCATAAATTTTGATGAGTCTTAAACTCTCTAAACATTAATTTTTTATCTGTGAAAAGATGACATGAGATTAGAGAATCTTTATGAAACTTTTCAGCTCAGAATTCCCAGGGATGTAGATCTGACTTAAAATTCGTGAGCAAGTTTCTAGTGAAAAAAAGCTCTGTTTTAATGGAGTATCTTGTATTTGTATTCTGTATGAGTTTGTAGACAAAAGCTGAATCTAGGTATCTGCTCTTCCTGCATCGATCTGATTAAGTCTCTAAGGTCTTACCCAAATAGGCAAATAAGCGTGACCGTGTAAAAATGTTTCTGGCTATGACTCACCCAAAGGTTAGCTCATGCTATTCCCATGTCTGAAGAGTTTATTGACAACTTAGGTAAAGGAATTTTGTTTGGGAACATCTAGATGTATCATTTCATTATAAATATTCCTATTAACATAAATTATAAAATGTATAGTATTGCATATAACTATTATTCAAATCTAGGATTCTTAATTTCTGTAGCCCAGAAACCATTATAGTACGTAATGCTTCATTGGTGGCTTTCGACACCACCTCTATCTACTATAACTCTGACTCTTTAGGTGAAAATCCAATTTTCTCTCTTTTCAAAGGCAATGGCATGTGCTTAGAACACGATTTTGAAATTGCAATTATATTCTCAGATAAGACTTTTAATCAACTTAACCATATATCATGACTAATGGGAAAAGCATAGAATCAAGATTTATATAAGAAAAACATGAAAGTCTTGAAATTCCAATATTAAGTTAAACGTCAGAATACATGCTAAATTAGAATAGATATACATAGTGCTTGTTTTCAGAATATAGACAATTGAATGGAGCCCAATACACGAAATCTTATTTTCATAAAACTTAGTATCATTTCTCTATTCATATTTTGTAACTCTCTAAAAATATGTATTTTATTCCTCATTTCTAAATAGAAATATTGATAAGAAAAATTTTGAAATCTTACAGGAAGTTTTTTTCCTCCAAAAGACTGAAATTAGTCAAAAACATTCCAGAAACTACCTAGACTTTCATGATATGACTTGAAATATTTTCAAGTTTTCAATCTTTTGCCTAGACTATGCTGAGTATTACTCCAATAAGATCACAATTTTCTTGATTGAAATAATGTCATTTGTGATATTTAAAAGGGTATATATTTTATTCAGGAGGATATGACTTGCTTCTTCTTATCTTTCGGTATGCATTATAATCAGACTCACTGGTGCCACCATTTATAAAATATTTATAAACCTAAAAAGCAAATTCAGCAAATTCTGAACAACTACTACAAGAAATTGTCATCCAAAAAAATCTTCTAACTGGTTATTAACCCCATAAGTGAGGTTGGAAATAAGATAATGACCCCCCCAAAAAAGATAATATTTTTTCTCCAAACTATTTTTCATTCATAATTTTTACCAGTGGGTTATTTATTGAAGGATAACATAATAGTACATTAAACTGAGGACATTTTTCATAAAAATCTCATAATAAAGACAGAAATTTATGATTAAAATATTTTAATAAAAATTATATAAGTGCTTCATGATTTCAGGGAATGATATAAAAATTATGTAAAATATATAAATTGAGCATTATTACAATATATATTAATATATTAACATGTTACATAATATGTGTAATATTGCTAATATAATACTGGCACAGATTCTAAAGCACTGAAACCAATTAGTTGTATCAAATAGCCTAAAATAAGACTTGAGTTGATATTTTAAAGTTATTTGTGAAAAATTTTTTCCTGTTTCTATGTGTAAAATAAGTCTAACATATAACAGTTTATTGGTTTATGTATTCAAAGTAAGTTAGTTAAAGTTGTTTGTGTATGGATAGAAAGAGAAAAAGAAATTGAGCAAAGGCAAGGTATCAGATAGTGAAATTTTACAATGCTAGATACCATAAGCAGTGAATCTCTACCTAGAAAGAGGAGTAGGTTGACCAGTTCAGAGGTTGATCAAGAATTAAGACCTTCTAAGAGTCTAGGCATCATAATTTTAAGGTCCTGAGGAGTCTGGCTCCTGACTAAAAACCTTAAGAAATTACAAAGCCTTTACCTGCCAGGCTTCAGAGGAGAGAGCTGCCCTCTGCACACTAGGTTTGATACACAGGCAGTGCACCATAGTGTCTGAAGGGAGTTGCCCTCAAGGACTCAGGGGCCTCTGGCTGGCCATGCTCCTATGCATATTTTCATTCCTAACCCAGGAGCAACCATTTGGAGGCCTTTTTNTTTTTTTTTTTTTTTTTTTTGAGAGAGAGAGAAAGTGGGCGTGCATGGGAGTGGACAGTGTGAGGGGGGATGGTGGTGGTGGGAGGGATAGAGAGAGAGACAGAGAATCTTAATCAAGCTCCAGACAGGAGCCCAGGGCTCAATCTCACAAGTCTGAAATCATGACCTGAGCTGAAATCAAGAGTCAGATGCTTAACTGACCGAGTCACTCAGGCACTCCTACTTGGAGGCTTCTTTAGTGGGGTAAGGAGCCCTTATGCAAACGGCCTTAGAGAGAGAGAAGAGAACTTTGAAGACACTTCTCCATGCTGACTCAGTACTTAGCAGTTTTCTACTCCTAATCTTTCCCCCTTGCCCTTTTTCTGGCCTCCAGGTCCATGAAACCATAGGAGCCTTTCGTTTGGGGTTTCCTCTGCAGTGAGAGGATATCCATATCTGTTTGTGCTGATCCAACCGAACCTTGACTAGAGCTATGTTGTTGGAAAAATGGAATGTGGGGAATGGAATCAGCACTGTCTCCAGTTTAGCCACTTGCTTATATCATTGCGGTAAGTGATTAAAGCTTTGACGGTTATTTTCATTGTGGCTTGTTGTCTTAACAGCTTTTCCAATACCTGGAAGCTCAGCTTCAGCTCTCTCCAGCTTAGTTGAGCCCTGGACAGGCATTTAGCTGGTAAGGTTTTATTAAAAGATTTATGCTACATTTGAAAATTTTCACATAAGTTGCCTGAGGAAAATGAAGATATAAAGCTCTGATTATAATGTAGTTGTGCTTGGGAAACAATGAGCCTGATACCAGAACAGTAGTATATTTGTCAATGAAGAAAATGTCACTAATATGTCACCTGTCTCAATGTGCAACGAATGACATGGTACATGAAGACCACAGGAAGAGCTACTATGAGACATGGAGTCAGGGTGGGAATAAGGGGAAGTTTCTTTTCAAATATTCTTTCATTGTGCAAAACCATAAGAAGCAGAAAATAAATTAATTTGGGAGCAAGTATTAATACATTTCAATACGGACTTGTGTTAAACGAAAAATGATTCCAATATAGTAGTTCCCTCTTATCTGTGGTTTCACCTACCACAGTTTCAGTTATCTGAGGGCAACTATGGTCTGGAAGCAGATATTTTCCTTGTGACATATGGTCAGCAGGTCAACAGTAGCTTAACAGTATTATGTCACAATGCCTGTATCATTCACTTCATTTCATCTAATCACATGGGTATTTTTTCATTTCATATCATTAGAAGAAGGAAGGTGAGTATAGTAAAGAAAGTATTTAGAGAGAGAAGATATTTTGAGAAAGTGAGGACAACATTCACATAACTTTTATTACAGTATATCATTATAATTGTTCTATTTTATTAGTTGTTAATTTCTTATGGTGCCTAATTTATAAACTAAAGTTTATTATAAGTACATACATAAAAAAACCATAGTGTATATAGAATTTGGTAGTCTCTGCAGACTACTGTACATACATTTTACAAGTATGAAATACATTTCTTTCTGCAATAGTCTTTGACTAAACATGCTTTTGTGGGCAACGTTTCCTTTGGTTCTTCTTGAGAATTTTAGAAAGTTTTCAGTAAATTATGTTAAGTTACTCTACACTGTTCACAAATTAAACTACCCATCTGTGTCATTTTCCATGCCCTGAACAAAAGACAAAACACAGCAAAACACACACACAAATAAAGAGTCATGATTGAACCACTACACCAGATATTCACAAGTAATAGAATATATCCTTTCTTGACAGTTGTTTCTCATATTGTCACAGAATTTGTACCTAAAGTCAACTTAAAAATTAGATTTCTTTTAAAACCAGATATTTTAAGCCACCTTTCAATCATTCTTAGCTAAATGTTATGAAGACACAAAAAGGACAGTAAAATATCTGGTTAAGAGAAAAGGTGGAGACTGATGAATATTAGTAGACTCAATGAAAAGACGCCTTTACTTTCATTTTTTTTCAGGAGTTTGCAGGAAAAAAAGAGAAATAAGGGAGGAAAAGGAAAGGTAGCTAAATATGGCATTCACTGCACCTGCCAACATTAAATTGCAAAGAAATGAATAGGCACTGGGGGGAAAAATCATCATTACTTGCTTTCATTCTCTAGTGCTCACCAAAAGCCTGATGGTAAAATGAATGAATAAAAATGCATGAGTTATAGAATGAACTAAGAAATATAATTTAAGTACTTTTTTTTTAAAGAAGTAATTACTGAAGTCTTTAATATAGTTGTACAAAGTTACAGGGAATTTGTTTCCTGCCTTCCTCTCCAGCCTGGTCTTTTATGTTCTCCTGTTGGTCGCTGTGCTGTAGTCAAAATGGCTATCCTCAAACTATCCATGCAGCTCTTAAGCAAATCTGGAATTCACATACCATTTTTCCCTGAAGTTTCTCTCTTAGTTGTATATACAAAAGAACTCTTATGTAGGTATATACAAAACATATACAACAAAACATATGCAAAACATATACAAAAGAACTCAGTCAGAGGCAGAATTCTAAAATAGTCCCCGAGATTTCCCATCCCTCCCTTAATATATATGCCTGCATAATCCCCAGATCTGTGAATTAGATGGAGTCACTACTTCGATTACATTATGCTTTTGGCAAGGTTGATCTTAAATAATCTGGGTGGGCCTGACCTGATCACCTGAGCCTTCTAAAAGCAGAGGTTTTTTTCCCGATTGGTCAGAAAAGAGGAAGTCAGAGAGTCCCTTCTGCTCTCCTGAAAGAAAGCAAACATGGGTGTTTTGAACTGTTAGAGGCAGCCTCGAGGAGCCACCTAGGAGCCTGGTTGATGGTCTGCAAGAAGCTGTGGATTTTAGCCCTAAAACCGCAAGGAAATGAATTCTGCCAACAACCAGCGAGGATGAAAAAGAGCCCAGAGTCCCAGAGGAGAACTGTAGCCCTTGTCAACATTTTGACCTTAGCCCAGAGAGACCTTGAGCAGAGAATCCAGCCTTGCAGAGCCTACAGAAACTGCAAGAGGACAAATTTGTGTTGCTGTCATGCTTGTTAGGCAACCTGCTATGCAACATAGAAAATAAGGGAGAGATGAGAGAACTTCATCAAAGCATTAAAGATAATCAAGATATCACTGGAGGAAAGAAAAGCAAAATAGAGACGCTACCATTGAGTTCTATGTAGAAATAAGGAATATCAGACTACAATTTAATGAAGTAACATGGATTATAAAATAAAGTGCCAAGTGGGGAAAAAAAGTAAAATAATGATATACTAGTGTATGTAATACAAAATAAAATATGATTTATGTAAATTGAGATGGGCTTATAAAATATCAATGAACACTTTAAAATACAACATGTAAACAAAAGACGAAACATCGAGCCCCTTAGAACATCTGCATACAATCTGGAGCTTTGGAGTTGGGAATCCAAATAAAGGAAAGAATCAATAAAACAAGAGAGGGGCTTTTTGAGGATCAGTAATAACAATGTGCCATAAACTGAAAGATTATGATTAACTCAGCTTCGAACACATGAAGTGGGGGAAAGAGAGAGTCAAAAGTCCTACCAGTTCTTTCCTTCTGTAGGACTTTTAACAACACTCATGCTGTTCTGAAAAACTCCTACTTGTTCCTAAGGATTTACTTAAATATCACTTTCCCATAGAGGCTTTCCAGTATGTTCCACTTGCAATTGTATTCCTATGCAAATATGCATCTGATAGCATATTGCATGTTTCTTTTCAAAACACAAAACATAACTTTTGTTTAATGTGTTCTGTGTTTTATATCTCCAGTCTTTAGTAACTTCCATGAGGGACAGGATTTCTCTTGCTTGGTACTAAACTTCCTCTGCTTATCAATCATAGTGCTTGAAAAATATATTTTGAATGAATTAATGATTCAAGGAATGAATTACTGTGGGCTGGAATGAAGCAAAGTAGTCTCTACTTCCCCTTTTCAGAAGGAAGTGATTTTTGAGCCTCAAAAAAAGAATATGTGGAAGTAATTTTCATATTCCTTCTGTGCTCTATCTACTTTAACTCAGGAAAACCTTCTTCTGACTGACAAATCAGAGTTTCGAACCTAAAGATCTAAAGTTATAGTTAATAAGGGTCCATTAACCCACTGACACCCACATGAAGTAATGTTTGGGCTCCTTTCTTTTTTCTATGATGGCAATGATTTTGGACCTAAAAGGACTTCAGGTAATTGTGTCCAAAATTTAAAATATATGACCATGAATATATACTTCTAATTCTGTCTCTTTTTTCTTCTGTTTTCCAGTTCTTTACAATGGTACACCGTTCCTCTGACTTTGTAGTTTCCTCATAGGTATTTATATTCTTTCTGTCTGGGCTTCAAAAGAGTTCTGACAACTCTAGAAAATGCATTTCTCTAGAAATGATGGTTGCATAAAAACTTAAAGGATGTCTACCATATATGGATGTTTCTATATAAAAGCTCTGTTATAGTCTACATTTAAAAAAAATCACTTACACAGTTGATCAGTCCATTATTTACTGCACCAGAAATATTTTCAGTAGTATATATTATTTCTTATTGTCCCATTTATAATTGTACAGGTACTTCTTCCCCCCTCCCAAATCAATTAAATATTGTTTCAGATTAAATAAAATAAAAGAGGTAAAATCTGGGTTGTTATCTGGTTTCAGAAAAAATGAACATTTATTTTATTTCCTCATAAGGAACTTGGATACAAAGAATGTTAGTATGAAAACAATGAGAAAAACTTCTCAATGGAATTTTTTTTCCTGGTAAACAGTAATTGAATTTATGACAGAAATATGATCAAATTTATGACATAGTATGACTCCCCTCTTTAAATGCTAAGACGTGAGAAATTCCCTTTTATGTTTATCTTTTTTTCTCAGTAAATCAGAGAAAGCAAGCTAAAAAAATAAATAAAGCAATCCTCAAAAAAGCAAATAGATGCTTTGAGAGCATTCTATTTTCTATATTGTATTTTAAAACATCTTAGAGCACTTTGGAATATTCTATATTTCTACCATTTTATAGAGATTTCAAAATGCTTACAAATGCATACTAACGAAGATGAAAATTATTTTTTTAAATAATTGAGACCCTAATGAGGAAGGAAACTATTACTAAGTAACTACTCTGCTAAATATTCTGTGTTCTGTGTCAATTAATATCTCAACAACCTTCCCCTGATAGATATCCTCACCTCATCTTACCATTGAGGAAAATGAAGCTCATCGTATTTCATTTGTTGAAGTTAAATGAAGCTAGAAAGTTTTAAGGCCACCATTAGTCCAAGAAGTAGTGTTTGCCTCCCTCATCTCTGTTGTTCATATCTTAGTCTCCCCTGCCATCATGCATTCAGTCAACAGGTGTTTATTGAGTAGCTACTGTGTTTAATGTCCTGTGCTGGTCAGTGGCAGAGGTAGTGAGGGAGTCTGTTTATAAGTCTACCTTTTGTCTCTTTAAATTCCATGTGTACATAATTGTCTCCTACTTTTAAGTAATTCTTCTTCATTAATTATCATGCTCCCTTAAATTTGGTCCCTCTTCTGAGCAAATATGGTCTACATGTGGTCAGGTCAGAAAAGCAGAAACAGGTACATAATATTAGTTTTCCTCTTACTATATATATATTATTCACTCTTAAATCAGATAATTGTCATTAAAACACCTGCTTCTCCCACACTTGTGGGGCAGATATGGATCATTAGACATTTATCTAATTTTATGTTTATGGGGAGCCACAAATTATATAACAAGCTCTCTCTATTGCTGGAAATGTTAAAATATGCCCCAGAAGGCAGCTGGGTAAGGGCTTTTAGATTGCAAATTGATACAGCTTTCTCGCTGTTCCAATTGCTTTGAAGTTTTAAATGAAATAGAAAAATAAGAACCAGTTCACCTTTGACAACACAATAGTTAAATGCCTAGTATATCTACAAGATACAATTGCCAAAACGCCTGTGCCTTCTGTTTTCTCTATAAATTGGAGAGATGCATCTTGGTTCAGTATACAGGCCAAAATAAGTGCAAGCCAATTATCTGATTTTAAAAATGGTCCTGGGTCAATTATCTGATGTTTTTAAGTTGGAATTCTCATTCGTGCATGAAAAATAAATTATCCATCTGGAAATTTGATAAGAAATCTTGGTATTATAAACTCAAGAGCAGATTTATATAAAGTACATATTTTGTTTTGAATCTACTTAGCCATGGCTTAAATAAAAAGTAAATCCAGACAAACTTCATTACTTCTCAAATTATGTTTTGAATCATTTGCTTATTTCCTTTTCAGTGAGTTAACTATAAGGAAAAACATTGCAACTGAAGATAAGCAACTTATTTTCTACATATAAATTAGATATTTTTGGCATACCTCAAAGATGTTTGTTTTTCTTATCATTATAATTTTGGTTGACAGTTCCTTTAACACACTACAGTGCCAAAACAAAATGAAAGTATAGCTACATAACAGAACAATATATTAATACCAAAATATTTTAAAAATGAGAAATAAAATAAATTTCATAATTATTATGGCAACCATCTTATAACATTAAAATATTCAGCCACATTTAGAAAGCCAAGCTTTTAGGACTTTCCCAATATCTCTTTTACTATTGCAATTGATAGGAATGCAATTGCACCACTGGGTATTTACCCCAAAGATAGAGATGTAGTGAAGAGAGGGCCATGTGCACCCCAAAGTTCATAGCAGCATTGTCCGCAAAAGCTAAATCATGGAAGGAGCTGAGATGCCCTTCAACAGATGAATGGATAAAGAAGATGTGGTCCATATATACAATGGAATATTACTCAGCCATCAGAAAGAATGATTACCCAACATTTGTGGCAACGTGGACGGGACTGGAGGAGATTATGCTAAGTGAAATAAGTCAAGCAGAGAAAGACAATTATCATATGGTTTCACTCATTTGTAGAACATAAGGAATAGCAGGGAGATCGGTAGGAGAAGGAAGGGAAGAATGAAGGGGGGATAAACAGAAGGGGGAATGAACCACGAGTGACTGTGGACTCTGGGAAACAAACTGAGTGTTTCAGAGGGGAGGGGGGTGGGGCATTGGGCTAGGCCAGTGATGGGTATTAAGTAGGGGACGTATTGCATGGAGCAATGGGTGTTATATGCAAACAATGAATCATGGAACACTACATTAAAAACTAATGATGTACTGTATGGTGACTAACATAACATGATAAAAAATTTAAAAAAAAAAGAATGCATTGAAATTCTCCTTATGAACTAATTATAAAAGACAAAGGAGAAATTTATAAATGTAGGACTTGACCTGATCTTAAGTAATGAATTAAGCCTATAGCAATTAACTTAATATTAGAGTTTATGTTCCTGCAATTCATGACCAACCAAAACCTCATATATAAGCCTTTAAGCTGCTGGTACATTTACTCGTACTTTAAAAAGCAATGTCTTTGATCTTATGTTGATTTCTTGCTATTTTTGTAGTCATTTACTATTTTATTTTTCAAAGTATTGGCGCTAACGCCTCAACATAGACGTGTACATAATTAAAATATATCTCTACCAAAATTAGTGTGAGACATGCCTAAGGCAAACCTCCCTCTGTATCTCTGAATGTTCCAGATCTCTTAGACCCTATTGATACATACTATTAAATATATTTTTAAAGCTAACTTCGCTTACATTCCCCCTATGCTTCTATTTCTACTAAGTCCAAGTTTGGTTTCACAGTTATGTAAGGACAGATCCACACCCACATTAATTACATCACAGCTCTTAGTGTTGTGTGTGTGTGTGTGTGTGTGTTTAGAAATAAACAGTAATAGCTGTTGATGAACTATATCGTAAGAAGAAAAACAAACAGTGAGATATAGTGGCAATAATTTTAAGTAATATTTGATGATTTTTAATATATGAAGTGCCAAACTAATTTTATCTGATGATTTTGGTGATGGTGGTAGTAGTAGTACTACTACTAATAGGAATAGTTTAGTAATTTTGTGTAGAATAAAAGACCAAAGTAAAAGGAGAATGAAGAAAGAAGGATTGGAGAATAAGAAAAAGGGAAGAGGGCGAAGAGAAAGAAAAAGACGGAGGAGTGAAAAACAATTAAAATGAAGTAACAGCCATGAATATCTTGCTTAATAACTACTAGCCACTTAAAAAAAAGTACATACATATTTTTTAGGAATCTGTTACCACTTAATTAGACGTAGATGCATATAAAATTCATTCGCTTAAATTCAAGAAAATGTCCATGTTATATCACTTGATTACATTTTGTTTGATTTAATTGAATGTTTAAATAATTAATAGGTATTGCATTGACTTTATCACTTTCTAATTAGTATACTTGACTTAGGCTTCTAGTTCATCCATTTCACGCACCTCACTTAACAAAGGGAAACGTTGGAGATTTTAAATTTCACTGCGTGGGACCCTGTCTGTGCTCCGCCCATATCCTCCAGGATTCCTTTACCATTTCCGGGTCGTCTTCGGTGTACTTGTCCCTCGAAGGGTCTCACCTACTATTCCTCTTCCGAGCAGCAGGTAGAAGAGTCTGGGAGGTGAGTTGCTCTGGAGCCTGACCGCTTCGTGTTAGGGTGGAACAAACTCTGAAGCAAAACTTATCTTGCGGAGCTGGTGCTGGAGCCCGGTATCCGTCCGTGCGCTGTTGCCACCGCTTCCAAGTCCCCTTCCCGCTTCCCCTGACTGCCACCTCTCAGAAGCGCTTTCTTAGCAAATGAGCTGCTCACACATTTTTGTCTGAGGTGGCCTCTAGGGACCCTGACTTAAAACAACTGTGAAACACAGATGTGAATTGAGTAATTAAGTTTTAGATTTTTGGTGAAAATCAAAAATTTAAAAATTGTGTTACTAAGACCAGAAAATACTTAAAATGGGCACATGTAAAAGCCCAAACTGAATTAACACTTTTTCCTGATAGTACTGGCTTGAGTGTTTTGGAGGTTGAGTGTAGTTTCGGTGGGTCAGAGATAGAGAAGAGGTTGTTAGTTTTTATTATTATTGCAAAATACCCTGAAAATTATAGAAGCATCACACTCGGAAATTGAGAGTAACGAAAAAGTTGGCGGTACTTATGATATTATATGGCCTCAATAGATTTAATTACTATTATACAAAGATGAAATAACTATTTTTAAAGAGAATCATGTGCTACATATGTATGTATAATAGAAATGACTAGATCAGTGTTCATATCATTTTGTGTGCCCCAAAGTTTACATCTAACTTTACTGTAATATTTTTGTTGCTGTTGATGGACTTTATTTTTCATTATGGCCTTTCTATATCCTTTCTTTCTTTCTTTTTTTTTCTTAATTCCGGTATAGTCAACATAGTGTTATGTGAGTTTTTTAGTTGTGGTTTTGATTTGCATTTTCCTGATGGTGAGCAGTGATGATGAGCATCTTTTCATGTTTCTGTTGGCCATCAGTATCTCTTCTTTGGAGAAATGTCTGTTCACGTAATCTGCCCTTTTTTAAATTGGATTATTTAGTTATTTTTGGTGTTGAGTTGTATAAGTTTTATGTTTGTATACTAACCCTTTATTGGATATGTCATTTGCAAATATCTTCTCCCAGTCATTTTTTAGTTTTGTTGTTTCCTTTGCTGTTCAGAAGCTTTTTGTTTTGTTTTGTTTTTTAGAGATTGTATTTATTTACTTGTGAGAGAGAGCACGAGTGGTGGGGGAGGAGGCACAGAGGGAGAAGGAGAGGGAGAAGCGGCTCCCTGCTGAGCAGGGAGCCAGATGCAGGACTGGATCCCAGGATCCTGGGATCATGACCTGAGCTGAAGATAGTCGCTTAACTGACTGAGCCATCTGGGTGTCCCCTGTGCAGAAGCTGTTTATTTAGATGTAGTCCCGGTGGTATATTTTTGCTTTTGTTTCTGTTGCCTTAGGAGACATCTAGAAAAATGTTGCTATGGCTGATGTCAGAGAACTTACTGGCTGTGCTCTCCCCTAGGATTTCTGAGATTTCGGATCTCACATTTAGGTCCTTAATCCCTTTTGAGTTTATTTTTGTGTATGGTGTAAGAAAGTGGTCCAGTTTCATTCTTTTGCATGTAGCTGTCCAGTTTTCCCAGCACCATTTGTTGAAGAGACAGTGTTTTCCCATTGCCTATTCTTGCCTCCTTTGTTAAAGATTAATTGGTCATATCATCATTTGTTTATTTCCGGGCTTTCTATTCTGTTCTATTGATCTATGTGTCTGTTTTTGTGCCAGTACCATATTGTTTTGATTACTACAGCTTTGTGGTATCTGGAAATCTGGAATTGTGATGCCTCCAGCTTTGCTTTTCTTTTTCAAAATTGCTTTGGCTGTTTGGGTTCTTTTGTAGATCCATACAAATTTTGGAATTGTTTGTTCTAGTTCTGTGAAAAATGCTGTTGGCATTTTGATAGGAATGGACTTTCTGTATTCTTTCATAGTGCCTTCTCCTCAACACAAATACTTTATACTATAATATTTCAATAGGAAAAAAATGAAAGTGAACTTGCCTGTATATAGAGGTAGAAGCATTGAAAATTTGTCTCCTCAATTTCTAATTTTAAAGCTTTTATAAATTATTTTTTAGCAAACATATTAAAATATTATTGATATTCACTTTGGGCACAGTCTGTAGAAAGAATTATTTGGATATTCATAGTTCTGTATTCTTTATTAGGAAACTTGGTATCATATGGTTGACACAAATTAGTTTTTAGTCAAGAATGATGAGAGATCCTAATTCTTACTAGACTTTTATAAAGGGAATAATGCACAAAATTATTTACCCCATGTAATAAAGAAGTCCAGAGAAAGCTGGCTTAAAATACAGCTGGATCTGAAATTCAATATATATTATTATCAGGACGGTATTTCTTTATATATAGCTCTGCTTCTTTTACCCCCACTGCCATTCTTTTCACCTAATTCTCAAGTGGGCTGTTTCTGTTCAGCAGTAAAAATGGTGACGGGCAGCACCAAACTTACATTCTGTCAGGTAAGCAATTCTGTAAAAAGTGCATCCCTTTTTCCTACAAGTGCGACATAAATCCATGTATGACTTTATCAGCTCAGGAGGTCACATAGAGATCTAACCACTATATCAAAGGAGATGTATAACCTAACCTAAACTGAACCATATACATTAGGAGATGGAGAAGCTCTATAATCAGAAGGGGGAGTGGATATCACATAGATAAAAGCAAAAGATGTCCAGGATAGTATCAGATCCAGGACGTCACCAGGTTAAAGTCCTGTCTTCAAATTACTAGATAGTAGAGTGTTCTCACATATCCAAGAAATTGATTGGAAGCCAGGCAGAAATCACAAAAGAGAAATCCAGGAAATGAAAGAAGGTGGTCAATGTATATTGACTTTCTCCAAGTTGGTGTGTTTAGTCTTACGACAAAATGTGCAGTTGAGTGAATCTGACAAGACTGAAGCAGTTTTTTTTTTCTTTTTGATATTTCTAAAATGAGACTCATTAACATCTCTCTTAATCTTTTTCCCTTTATCTTTATGTACAGCAATGTTGATTGCAACTTACTTATTTTCAAATTCATAGCATTTGTAATAGATGGTGAGATTATTTATTTTACAATATAGACAATAATAGATTGCTTATTCATATTAATTTATTTATTGATTTGTTTATCTGGCCAGTATTATTAATTGCTTACCAGGTGTTGGGAACTGTTCTTAAGATAGGGCATGCAAAATTGTTAGCACTTATTTTCTCTTTTTAAAGGTCTCGATGTCTAATTACAAGTGATACAAGTAAAATATGTCAGCAGGGACTATATTGCATCATATTCACCTTTAATAGTACATGTATTTCACAAAAAATCTGGCACATACTAAATGCTCCATAAATAGACAAGTAAATGCACAAATGGATAAAACTGGGTGATGGGAATGAAAGAGGCACGTGATATGATGAGCACTGGGTGTTATATTCAACTAATGAATCATTGAACAAATGATTCATTACATCAAAAACTAATGATGTACTACTATACCTTGGCTAATTGAATTTAAATTAAAAAGCCATGAAATTATTATCAAACATACTTTCTGTACGAATGAATCATTGAAAAATACACAAAACTTTTAAAATACATTTCAGCCAAATCATATTTTTCCCCACATTAAAGGGTTAGATTAATATTCATTTATGTAACTAATTATTTAATTAACCATAAATATTTTTTATCCTTAGGTTTTAGAAGGAATTTCATGGAGTGATATGGATAGCTTTTTTGACTTCAAAAATATGTACTAATTTAAAATGGTGAAATTGTTTCCTAAGAAAATATATTCTACTGGTATATAAAGACATGAAAATAATTTTATTATCCTTTAATAAAAATTATTTCCATAGCATTTACTTATGGACAACATTGTGAAATGTTCTCTTTGATGGCAGAGAAAAAACACAGATACCTGAGATTTCACATTTTGGTGTTTGATTTCTCTTCCTAACGCTTACGTGACATTAAAAAAAAGTGATTCCAAAAAAGTTAATCAAATTAGATGAATGTGAGTTCAAGAGATCGTTCGGAATTAACTATTTTGCTTTGTTAAGGTTGATAAATGTTAGTACATTATATGTATTTACCAAAAATACTGATTATGTAAAATTTGTACTTTATCCAGTGGAGAGATCTTGGGTGCAATAAAAACAAACAGACAAATAAATAGTTAGAAATTATATGTGTTAATTAGATCTCACTGAAAAGCAGTAAGGTAAAATTTGGAGTGTTGAAAATAAGAAAATACAGAAACTAATTTGGGATATGAGAAACATTCTAGTTATACATAGCAAACAACATTTTTAGGAGGTATATATTTGTTATATTTGTTTGGGCTTTCATAACAAAATATAGGCTACATGACTTAACTGACATTTATTTCTCATAGTTCTGGAGGCTGGAGGTCTAAGTTCAAGGTCCAGCAGAATTTGGTTTCTAGTGAGGGCTCTCTTCTGGCTTGTAGACAGCTGTTTTGTGCTTACCTGGCCATTCTTCTGAGTAGGCACTGGGGGAGAGAGCTTGCAGGGGAACTTGGATTGGGGCTCTACCTTATGACCTCATTTAACCTCAGTTACTTACTTAAAAGCCTCATCTCCAAATACAGCTATTACGAGTTTTAGGGCTTTGACATTTGAGAGCATACATTCAGTCCATAATAATAAGTGATACCTAACAATAAGATACTTATTTTAATTGTATTCTTGTTTTTCCTTAACTGTGAATTCTTCTTAATGTGTTCACTCAGTCTCAAAATAACTAAAGAAAATCAAATTTTCTGTAGTCAGCATGGTGACTATTGTTAATAAAACTTTATTGCATATTTAAAAGTTGCTAAGAGAATAGATCTTAAAAATTTTGTTACAACAAAAAATTTTGTAACTATGTATTGTATAGATGTTAACTAGACTTACTGTGATCATTTAGCAATATGTACAAATACTGAATCATTACATTGTAGAACTGAAACTAATATAACATAGTTAATTATACCTCAATAAAAAGCAAGAAAATAAAATTTTATCATTTACTGCACTGAACTTAAGAAATGCAATTTTATGTTATTTTTAAACCAAAATTGCAATGGGAAATACTGTTAATTTCATTTATATAATGGTATTTAAGTCTATTAATACTATATGCAGTTTTTCCTTAAAGCTTCCCTTAAAAAAATATTGGAACACTTATACGGAAATCAAATTTGAATTTGGACACAGAATAATATTTTCTGGGGGCGCCTGGGTGGTTCAGTCATTAAGAGTCTGCTTTCGGCTCAGGGCGTGATCCCGGTGTTCTGGGATCGAGCCTCGCATCGGGCTCCTCCGCTATGAGCCTGCTTCTTCCTCTCCCACTCCCCCTGTTTGTGTTGCCTTTCTTGCTGCCTGTCTTTCTCTCTGTCAAATAAATAAATAAAATCTTAAAAAAAAAAAAAAAAGAATAATAGTGTCTGCTGGGGGATAGTGGAGAATATATATTGGTTTCTGCCCCCTGGTTTCTAGCACAGAGCTTCTGAAACTCTTGTAATTTCCTAAGAGATAGGAGCACTAGGGGCATTTTTGTTATAATATTTGGTCTTTGACTCCAGTTCCTGACACAGAGCTTCTGAAACCTCTGTAGTTTCCTGGGTGATAGGAATGTCTTTTGTTCTAGTGAGGTGACTCTGGGTGGGGGTCTGGATGACTCCTGGATGGGGGCTGGTTACTGAAAGACCAAGCCATGATTAGAAGCTTAAAGATTTCAGCCCCTTCCCCCATGCTTTTGAGAAGGGATAAGGGCTGAAAACGGGGTTAATAATTGATGCCTACCTGATTGAGCTTTCATAAAATTCCCAAAAGTAAGGGTTCAGAGAACTTCTAGATGGGTGAACATGTGGAG
Organism: Ailuropoda melanoleuca; assembly: GCF_002007445.2. Lineage (NCBI taxonomy): Eukaryota > Metazoa > Chordata > Mammalia > Carnivora > Ursidae > Ailuropoda > Ailuropoda melanoleuca. Next base: position 41,891,819 of record NC_048218.1, on the reverse strand, counting down.
GGTACGGAAGCTCCCATATCCCTTACCACATACCCTGACCTACTCATGTCTTCCATTTGCATATCTGTTTATTATATCCCCTTATAATAAACCAGTAAATGTAACTAAATGTTTTTCTGAGTTTTGTGAGCCACTGTAGCAAATTAATTGAACCTGAGGAGGGAACCTTCACTGTACAGCTAGTTGGTCGGAAGTCCAGATGACAATCTGGGTGTGGGACTGCCACCTGAAGTGGTGGTGGAGGACAGTCTTATGGTACTGAGGCCTTCCCTGTGAGATAGTGTTAGAAATGGGTTAAATTAGAGGTCACACAGCTGATATGCAGAATTGTGTTGGGGGAAAAACCTCCACATGTTGGTTACCTGAATTGTGTGAGTAGTAAAGGAGACTGACAGGAAAGAAAAAACATAGGAAGAAAGAACTATTTTTTTTCCCTACATAGGAAGGAAAAAGCTGAGTTTTTTCTTTTTATCCATATTTTCATTTTTTATACAAATTTAGAATTTCTCCATCATCTTGGAAAATGTGTTTGGATCTTGCACAGAATACTTGAACTGGCAATCAATAAATATAATTTTTACCATTAGATTTTGTACCTTGAAAAAGTTATTTGATTTCTTAGCTTCCTCAGTTAAACAAAGAAGGTGAACATACAAGGTATATTATCTCTTTATTCTCTGATTTTCTGAAATATACTTAAGAATTTACTGCAGCTCCTGCTTTTTTTTTTTTTACTATTCTCTAATTTGCTCTGTTCCTCAAAATTGCGTATTCCAATAAGATAATTGCGTATCCATAGATAATTTCTTACGGTTTCAAGTCAGCCCTAATTTTTAAAAGATTCTTAATAAGATCAGTAGCCCTTGTTGCCCAGTCAGTTACTTAGACCAAAGTGATATTTCCTGAATGTTAATTCAGTGGGTCAGCTACTGATTCTGGGTTTTTCACTGAACCATTTCTTTCCTAATTCTTCCTTCCCAGGTAAAACCCTGAGACAGTACACTTGCATTTGGTCCTTAGACCTTTTGATGGAGAAAAGAAGGATTGAAAGGTGGAAATATTCATTATATTATTATTGTCTTCCAAAATCTATGATAACCCCTTTAAATAAATTCTTTCTTTTTGTATACCTTTTTAAAAGTAAGTCATAGGTGAGGAGTTTGAATATCGAAATTCACCGTGTTGGGATGAAAATTTAGGTGTACCTAGCTAAAATCCATACTCTCTCTTCAAACCATGTTAACATCCCAAATCAAATCTTTTATAATATTACTTTCTCTGCTCTGTTGTTCTGACCCAATTTTACATTTTCTCTCCTTAGAGAGTTGCATTGCTGACCACTAGAGGTCTCTCCACTTTTGGAAACCCAAAACCCTGCCTCTAAATCTTGCCTATCTGGCACCTGATCATTCTTGCTTTCTCTTTTCTCAGCTGTGCAGAAGCATGTTGTGAGTTGATCCTACTCTTCCATCAATATTTCCTCTAACTCCAGATTATTAACTGATCCTATGGATTCTCCGAATATGTCCCTAAATCCTGAATTTATGAAGTCTGAGGCCTGCTCACCTAGCAATGGTCATTGCGTTTTGGGATCAGCAGCCATATTTAAAAAACTTCCATTCACATACCTCCATTTCTCAAATAAAATATTTACAAACAAGTCATTGCCTCTTTGGAGGCATTGTTGCCCTTTCTTCCAGTTTTCAAGATGTAGGCAGTTTCCCCAAACACAACCGTATTCAAAACAATGATATACAACTCAGAACATACTTGATTTATGTATTTTTTATTTGTTTTAGATATTATTCTGGTGTAGTTACCAACATAATCCTTTTGTTGTTGTTTTCATTATTGTTGTTGAAAGTTTTCTTTCTTTCTGGGATCATTTGCTTGCTTGACAGATAGTGAGAAATATATCTTCACGTTAAGAAAGGTTAAAATATGCATAGTATATAAATATCATACTTCAAAAAACACTTGGTTTTAGTGCTTTTATTCACAATGATCCTTTTAAATATCTTTGTACTGTTTTATGGCTTGTAATATAATTGTAGGTAAAATATATAAAAATTAGGTTTTTCCAGTGTTATTCATAACACCTTTGTCTTATTTTAAAAATTAGACATTACTTAGTTGTATGTACATCATTTTAATTTTGCCATACATTCATATTATTGGAAAGTTATAGACCCAGTGTTAAGAAACGCTTATCTCAGGATAGTGGAAATAATATGTAATAAATAAATTGTCTAATTTGTGCCTTCCTCTAACTTCCAATTTCTACACTGGAAGTGGATTTCCTTTGTAATCAGCAAATAATATATAATAATGTTTCAATATGAAAAAATAGTATACACATAAGAATGTACTTTTTGATAAAATAACTTGTCATAGTATATATGTATGTTTAGGATTAAATAATAGTGCTGTAACAAACTTGTAATCTGCAATATGTTTTTTAGTAAGAGAGGAAGACTTCAACTGCCTTACTAGATGAAAATGGAAAACAACTATGTAGCTTTGTAGAGGATGTTTATCTTCATTAGGTAGTGATTCTTTTTTTTTTTTTTAAAGATTTTTATTTATTTATTTGACAGAGATAGAGACAGCCAGCTAGAGAGGGGAACACAAGCAGAGGGAGTGGGAGAGGAAGAAGCAGGCTCATAGCAGAGGAGCCTGATGTGGGGCTCGATCCAATAACGCCGGGATCACTCCCTGAGCTGAAGGCAGACGCTTAACCGCTGTGCCACCCAGGTGCCCCAGGTAGTGATTCTTTAGTACATGCCTCTTTACTGATTTCTTTGGAAAATATTTTTTTTTTCCATTTTAAAGCAAGTTGATTTATATATTCTCATAACCATGAAGGAATTTGAATAAGATACCACAGAATGAATACATGATGAGCCAGAAAAAAAAGTAAAGAAAGCAAAAGGTAACTCTCATCACACTATGCCACAAACACAAGAGACATTTGTTTTATGCCACACTAGGGATCATATGTTAAACAAGGAATGTAGGATCTTGCAGAGCAAACAGCACTATAGAACAGCATGAATGTGAAAGTACATGGAGTGTTCACAGAACTTAAACATTGCATGGCTCACAGATTTAATATATTACAGTTTTGCTGCTGAAGCATAGGCTTATGGTTTACAAGTATAAACATCACTGATCATATTAACTGAAGAAAACATTCTAAGTTCAATGAGGAACGAGATTCAGTTTGTGTAAGGTGACTTTAGGCTGCTTATGGGCCAAGAGTAAAAAGATACTTAAGGGTCAGTTAGAAATATTCTTTCACAGCTTAGGAGGAAGTGGGGAGTTGTAGATCTGGAAATCTACGAGAGTTTTTTTTGTTGTTTTGTTTTTTTGTTTTTTTTTTAAGATTTCATTTGTTTATTTGACACAGAGAGAGAGACAGCCAGCGAGAGAGGGAACACAAGCAGGGGGAGTGGGAGAGGAAGAAGCAGGCTCCCAGCGGAGCGGGGAGCCTGATGCAGGGCTTAATTCCAGGACCCTGGGATCACACCCTGAGCTGAAGGCAGACACTTAACAACTGAGTCACCCAGCGCCCCTACAAGAGTATTTTTTTAATTCATAAGTGTAAGTTTGCCCAAGATGAGACACTTAGATGTCTCATGTCCAAAAGAAAGGAAATGTCAGCATCCTAAGAATTTTAAATAGCAGGAGGAGGAATAGCAAACAATATAGACTGAGAAGTAGTCTTCAGTCAATGTAGAGGCTATTTTGGCAGACAATGGTATCTAAAATCCAAAGGAGAAAATTTCAGGGACGTAAGTCAACGATGTTTTATAAGGCAAAGTGGATATAAACTTTCACCATTCACACCTATGAATGTGCTGTATATTTTCTATCAATATTAATAATTTATATTTTACATTAAACAGTGGAAGGAAATAATCCAAGGTGCTAATTGATATGTATTGTATTATATTATATTATGTTATGTTATATTATATTTTACCCCAGAGAGTTAGCAGCTCCAGGCCACCTTTTTTATCCTTATGGAAGAATATCATAGCCAGTACCCACATGGGAAATAACCTATCACCCAGAAATACAACCAAATTTCATTTCTCACTACAGAACAGTTTGGTGAAAACTGGGATTCAGAATTGATCTTCCGATGCTGTTAGCTTTGGAGCTAATTGTATTAAAGGGGAGCTTTGGAATAAACTGTACTGGGACACTGGGAGGGTCAGCATTAATGTGCAGGGACCAAAAAGTTAGGTGATAATTTTTCAAGATTAAATTTAATTATATATAAACAGCAAAATGCAAATTTTCTAAATATATGTAAGTTTAACTAGTATGGATTAGGAAAAACAGTCCTGGACAATAAAAAAAGAAACTGAATGACATGTATGTTGTTCAGATTTGCAGTCAAATCATGAGCAGTCTACACACATTTAGAACAAATGCATCTAAAGCTGTTAGTAATAAATCATGGGTTTGGGGAATTACGGATTTGGGGAATTAATAAATGAGAAGTTTATATAGTAAATGTTATATAGTAAATGTTTCTTGCCTTTTTCTCCATTGCTATACTGATAGATTTAAAAAAATTAACATTTCACAGTTCTGTTGGAGTTAACTAGAACCTTGGCTCAACTATTGTTACTGAAATAGAAATATACTGGATAGTACGCACAAGTGTTTATGTTCTTGAATATCAGAAGTAAGAAACCAAAGAAAATTATCAAAAAGAAAAAAAATAGACTGATTTTAAATGATCTTTCTTTTTTTGGGATCTATAATAAAAATCAAAGCTTTTTTCTCCCTTCGTCTTTTGCTTGAGGTTATCTTATAAGAAAAGTAATCAATATGAGCAGATTAACAGAATACAGAGCTATAATGAAGAAAAAATAATGTTGAAAATAAAAAAAAAGTATTTATCTTTAGATAGATAAATAGATACATATACCCATTTTTAAAGGTATAAATTTTCTTTTTCAGTGTTACTTACGGAGTGCCTAGGTGGCTCAGTTCGTTAAGCGTCTGACTCTTGGTTTTGGCTCAAGTCATGATCTCAGGGTCCTGAGATGGAGCCTCGCCTCCTCTGGTTCTCCTGGGCATGGAGGCTGCTTAAGATTCTCTCTCTCCTTCTCCCTCCAGTCCTCCTTCTCCCCCCAGCTCCCCCTGTCCCATGTACATACATGTACTCTCTTTCTCTCTAAAAATAAATTTTAAAAAAAGTCTGTTGAACTAGAGAATGTCTCAAGATTCTTCTAAGACTGAATGTTTATGCTTCCATTATGACTAATTAAAAAGAACTTGAGTGGCCCGAATTTTTTGGACTATAATGGCACATATTCATGAAACAATCCATAAGTTAAATTTATCCTTTCTTTTCTGCCAGTTTATTACTTCATAATTTGAACATCACATGTATTGTATTAGAATTATTTTTACATGTTCATTTACTCTCAGTAGATTTTGAGTTTCTTGAAGGCAAACAGATAATCAACTTCTAATGTTTGTATATAGCACAGTGACATATAGTAACTGCTTACTCAAAGCAAACTGGACTAATATTCATAAGAACTGTAATAAAGTCATGGATGAAAATAAAAATTATTCTCAGGTTGAGAACTTGAATATTCCTTGATGTTGACGAAAATTTGCCTAGGACTGTGGTAATTCCTATATCAAGTACTGCATGGAAGCTCTGTTTCTTTTTGCTGGTGTGCTTTGTTTGTTTGTTTTGAAAGAATAATTCAGCATTTATCTTGTTAGTTGTTCCAGAACAGTAATGAAAGACTGAGATCAAAATAAGTAGTGGTTAAGCTAAAGAGAAGACTGCTGAATCCACAGAGAGGTTAGGATTTCAGATTGTTTATACCCATTGGAAGACAGGGAAAGGGCACTGATTATCTGGCAGTGGTTTAGTTTGAAAGCCATTTCCATAATACATTGACATTTGTTTACACAGCTTCTTTTGTCCTTGTATTTTTCGTAAACCAAAATTATATATCAGACGCAGATTGTTGTAGCATCAGTGTGTTATAAAGCTTGCTTTCCAGTTTTGGTAATTGTAGGACTGATTTCTAGCTCATTTGTTATCATAGCAACACCCATCACCACTTTCCCAGAAATGGAAGTAGAGCTGGCAAAGTGTTCACAAGTAATTTATTCTTCTATTGAATATACAAAACATAGTCTTACATTTTAAACTGCTATAATTTTACTATAATTTTACCAGAGTTGTCACACAGAAGCTTTGATATGTGAAGGATCTTGATGAATGACCCATGTTGAAAAGAATTATTTGCCAGCTGCAGTGAATATTGACATATCTTATTAATCTTAACCTGTAAAAACACCTCTTTCTCTGACACTGAAATTGGAGATCCTCCATGTGGGTCAAGATAGAGTGGAAGACAAGGATTATGAGCAGAAGTGATAGTGTGCCAACCTCAAGCAAATATTTTAAGAGACATTCTGTGTTTTTGGCAGATCCTGCTGTTTTCTTAATGCCTCAACAGTGGCATGTCCTAAAAAAAAAAAAGTTTTTCTTTGAATCTGGACCTCAGAATAAGACCTGTGGAACAGAGTAGCCAGTCTGCGGCAACTGATATGCAACATAAAAAAGCAATATTTGTTGGGGCACCTGGGTGGCACAGCGGTTAAACGTCTGCCTTCGGCTCAGGGCGTGATCCCGGCGTTATGGGATCGAGCCCCACATCGGGCTCCTCCGCTGTGAGCCTGCTTCTTCCTCTCCCACTCTCCCTGCCTGTGTTCCCTCTCTCACTGGCTGTCTCTATCTCTGTCAAATAAATAAATAAAATCTTTAAAAAAAAAAAAGCAATATTTATTGCTGTAAGCCACTAAGATTTTGGGGTGGTTTATTCTTGCAGATGATTCTGACTCAGAGCCTGGATTCCTTACATTACAAGAGGGGCCAACTTAAATTGTATAAATATTTCCCTTAACTTGCACTAGAAAGAACAAAAAAAAAAAAAAGAAAGAAAGAAAGAAAGAAAAAAGAAAAGAAAAGAAAAAAAAGAACAACAAAGAAATCATTTTTTTTTCAAGATTTTCTATTTCTACCGATGGGAAAATAAAGGATGAAAATTTGAGGCCTTGGCAGTTAAACTAATAAGGAACTAGGGCATACATATTATCCAAGGCAAATATGTGATTTGTCTTTGCTTATGTACATGATATATTTGCATTATTTTTAAAGTTTTATTTAAATTGCAGTTAGTTAACATATAGTGTAATATTAGTTTCGTTGTTTTTTTCAAATGTAGTCGAATTTTCCTTTTTTCTTCTTTTTTTCCTCTTGATTTCTTGTATAACTAATTTAGAAATAGGTTGTTTAATTTCCAAATATTTGGAATTTAAAAAAATCTTACAGTTTTGGTTTCCTAATTTAATTCCTGATGGTAAGAGAATATTTCAAATTTTGGAAGTTGTTTTATGGCCCCAAGTGAAATCTGTTTTGGTGAATGAATAATGTATGCAGTTGATAAGTGTGGATTCTACAACGGTTGCCTGTATTAGCCTGTAAATGTAGATTAGATCAAAGTGGTTGTTCATATCTTTTATATCTTTACTCCTATCCCTCCCCATTTTTTCTTACTGAGAGAGGAGTGCCTCAAATCTTTATTGTGAATTTGCTTGTTTTTTCTTAAGTACTTGTATTTATTTTTTGTTTTTTTAAATATTTTTTACTTATTCGTCAGAAAGAGAGAGAGAGCGAGAGCACAAAGCAGGGGGAGGGTCAGAGGGAGAGTCAGAAGCAGACTCCCTACTGAGCAGAGAGCCCAATGTGGGGATCAATCCCAGTACCCCAGGATCATGACCTGAACTGAAGGCAGACACTTAACGTATTGAGCCACCCAGGCACCCCTCTTAAATACTTTTAATTTGTTCATGTTTTTGGAAGCTCTGTTATTTGGTGCATACACATTTATGATTGCTGGTCTTCCAGACAAATGTATTCTTATATTATTTTGAAATATTGAATTTATCTCTGGTAATACTCTCCATCTTAAAGTTTATTTATATAATGCTATTATTGCCACTGCAGCCTTCTTAGGTTTATTGTTTATATAGTCCATCTTTTTTTATTGTATTTTCAACCAATGATTTTATATTTAAAGTACATCTCTTGGGGGCGCCTGGGTGGCACAGCAGTTAAGCGTCTGTCTTCGGCTCAGGGCGTGATCCCGGCGTTCTGGGATCCAGCCCCACATCAGGCTCCTCCGCTATGAGCCTGCTTCTTCCTCTCCCACTCCCCCTGCTTGTGTTCCCTCTCTCGCTGGCTGTCTCTATCTCTGTCAAATAAATAAATAAAATCTTTTAAAAAAATAAATAAATAAAGTACATCTCTTAACACCAATGACTGCTTTGTCTGTTTTTTTTTTTTTCTTCATAAACACTATTGTAGTCATCAAACTGATGCTGTTTGAATGTAAGGGTTAGTAATTTATAATACAATACTAGAGAAACACTAGTTGTAGGACAGACAAAAAAAATAATAAGGAAGTATTAATGTTCTATCACTTTCCCTCTCTTTCTTTCCCCCTCGTTCTCCATCTCTTCCTCTTTTTCTTTCTCTATTTCTGTCTCTCTCTGTCAGTGTGATTCTTGCTTCTGAAACATTCCTGAACTTAGAAGGAATTCAGACCTTTGAAAAGAATCATATTCAGAAGTATTTTGTTATGTACTCAACTGTCACTAGTTGGTAATGTGATGATTCAGTTGTAGACATTTTGACTATGGATTTATTTTCAATTACTATTTTCCTTCATGATGAATCTTGTGTAAGTGAAAATACCAAAAGATTGCATGTATGTATGTATTGCGTATATATTAGATGAAAGTATATAGACATTTCATTAAGTGCATTTTACTTTAAAATGAAATTATTTCTCTCTTAATTAATATTATATCAGCCTAGATATTTTATTTTTCTGAAACTAAGGCTTTTTTCCCCTGACATTCAGTAGAGATCAAAAGCATATTTCTAAGTAATATTCATGTTTCAAAATAATATGCTAATATTTCCACTTACTATTTCTCTCAGTAAATGCTGCTAGATGAATATGTTTGAATGAAATCATTACATTGTGAGGCTTTATGTTATATTATGGCATTGCTTTTGGCAAATAGACATGCCTGTGGAATTTCTTATTAGCTACTTTATAGTGTTATTTATTATTGATACAGCCTCGATTGAATTTACATTTAGCTCATGTTACTTTCTTGGTAATAAAAAATGTATATATATATTCAAATGTTTTCTTCTTTAGACATTCTAAGTAAAATTTTCATCATGTAGTTCATGCATAGTTCAAGTTAAAGATTGGTTTTTCAAAATATTTTCTATGAAATAATATCTGCAATGCCAGGAAATGTGTTTTCAATTGTAATGGTATATTTGTATAAGTGATTTGGATTTAACACCATTTGGATTTATATAAGTTACTACAAGGGTTTGTAAACAAATTGATGTGGGATGTTTTGTTTGAGATATTGATGCTGCAGTTATATAATTATTAACCCTATTTCTCAAGACATTGCAAAATCATTTCTTAGTCAACACTGTATTTAAAAAAAATTTTTACAAGCCCAATTATTTTTTATACTTAGATTGAACAAGCATAAATTAATCTGTCAAAATACTCTTAAACTTTTAATTTCTGTATTTGTCTTCTTCAGATATGTAATTAACAATTTGAGAATAGCTCTCCTCAATGTGTTTTTGAGTAGCCCTAGGATATAAAGATTTATCAAGTCTGTCTGCCACATTCTCTGACCTAGTCTCACTTAACTCATTCCTTAATATGGGTTTTAAATATGTTTAAACAAAACCATTATTTATACTTCAAATTATAATTGATCACTTTTCTAATGAATTTGAAGTTTTTATTCAGAACTTCCAAAATTATTAGTACCTAGAATTGATTTTTTTTTTCCATCATGATAATCCTTAATGCTGAGAATAACAACACTCTCCTACATTTGACTTCATTAGTGTGACTTGATTTACCATCAAAATAGTGAACCATTTATAAACATACCCATTTTCAGAATTACTAACTGCTGATTTACCCACCATGGTAACAATGAGTCTAAAATCACTGAAAAACTGCTAAGTTCCAAGCCTGTATTTTTCAGGTGATCTGGCTTGGTTTGTTCAGGGATGCAGATACCGTTTGGATCCCAGACAATGAAATCTAACGTTCCCTGGATTAAACAGTAACCAGATCCATGAGAAGGGTCTAAACAAAAGAGTTGGACCTATAAGCACAAAACTACTATGAAACAAGTGAATAAAAAGCAAAGAATGTTCATCTGAGTTTGCATTAAAGGATAGAAGAAGGTACAGCTTGGAAGAAGTTGTTAGTTGCTGGAATGTGTAAAGGAGTATGTACAAACAGGAATGGGGACAATTCGTGGCAGGGAGAAATTTGTTTATAGTATACTTGAAATCTTCTTTATGAATAGGGGAGATGTTAAGAACCCTAACTTGATTTTGAAAAAGATGAAGTCATAATTTAACCTGGTGTACCCCAAAAAGATTATAAATGCATATTCTGCAAAAGGAACAATTGGAAGCCTGTTGCTAAACTTAATTGACAGTGAAGTCTATGGAAAACTTTCTAGAATTTCTTCTTGACATACTTTTGTTCATTTTTGAGACTACTTTTATGTGTTTATTTCTGAGTTTAATCCTCCAGCATGAGAGTAAATAACAAATGGAGTCATATTGGTCTGAAAACAGAGGATGGAGGCCACAATAGAGGTGAACGTTTTAAACATTTGTATGCCATTTAAAACAAAGTCTGTGAACAATATTCAACATTTGCCTTTGAGTCAACAGATTAGAAAAGAGACCTGGAAAAGTCTTACAAGTATTTCAGCTCCAAAATGAGTTATTTTGGCTCCAGGTATAACCAACATGTCTAAAAATATTTAATTATTTTAAAAAATTCCAACTGGATGGCAGATCAAAAACCAAACTTATTTACAATGCCATGGTAAATCTTGTACCTATAAATAAATCTAGTTTAGAAAAACAATTTAATTAAGATAGAAAAATGTGTAATTATGTGTTTCAAGCAAACTTCATTTCTTTGCTTTATTTTTTCTACTACTAAATTAAACTTACGTAGACTTCTAATTTAGAATCATCTTATAGAGTGAAGTAAGTTTTAAAATAAACTACCTTTTAAAAAAACAGTGTACTCTAAATTCATTAAAATGAAGAAATATATATCATTCTAATGTAATTTGCCAACTGCATTATAACATGATATGAAATATGTTAATGGCAATAAAGCTATTATTAGCAATGACTATTTTATTTTCAGTAAAAGTGCCTGTAAAAGCCATAGATCAAAATGACAATTACTAACTTTTCACATTAAGAGGATGAACACTTATGACAAAATAAAAGAAATGCCCCAAATATAAAGTAAATTACTTCTATCTTACAAACTAATAAAGTAAAATGACTTTTAAATCACTCTAAACCCTTAAATTACTTTTCAGTTTCCACTTCACACATTACACTGTAAGTTCATTATCACTGAGACATATGCTCTGCTAATTGCAATATGAAATAGCCTTTTAAAATTTATGGTAGAAACTATTTGATGAGTTATTGTGAATATTTTGCTAACAGATAATATAAATCTAATGATTTTAAAGAAGTGTAATTTCTAAGTTGTAGTTTAGGTGATACTTAGTAAAACTTTAGTTTAAAAAGTTCTTAATAAAAACTTATTTTACACTTTATCAGATCTCAACATATTCTATTTCCTGTTACAATTGAGAAAAGTAATCCTGGTTCATACTGTCCCTAAACAAAATGTTGTTAAAATTTTTTTCTAATTGTCAAACATCATATTTTAGCCTTATAAAAATACTTTTTTATAAAAACAATGTGGCATTATTAAGTATTAAATTAAATTACATGTGAGTCCCCAGATAAAAGGGAAATATTAAATTTTCCCCATTTAAACATCTAAGCAAAAATGCAAAATGCCATTATTTAATATGTATGTATTAGATATCTGTATGTATTAGAAAGGCAATTGGTAATGTCAATGAAATGGAATATCAGTGAAACATTCTTTTCACTATATTTACAGTCTAATACATATATTAGAAACAGAATGACTTCACATACCTATGACCATTTTGGTGTAATATTAAGGAAAATATTGGAAGATTCTCCAAAAATGTCTTGCTGATTATTTTACTGATCATTTGTTACGGTATATAAAAATTTAGTGTAGAAAAAAAATTAGTATAGATTTGTGTTGTCATTCAGTATAACATCTTTTCCCTAAAAGGGGATTATCTGTTGTTTAGCAGCATCCTGAATACTTGAAGAGTGGGTATCACTCAAGTTTTAATCTTTGACCGTAAAAAACAATACCTCAAAATTAAGGTTTTAAAAAATTTACTTATTTTACTGAAAAATGTCATGGACTAAAGTGATAAATAAATGTGGGGAGATATTTTCAGTGTCTAAAGTCAACAAATAATTAGTTTCTAGAATAGACAAAAACTGTTGAAAATCAGCAAGATAAAAAACAATCATAAAAGAAAAATTATACATGATATGAGTAGGAAATTTTTAAGAGCAGAATCTAAAAATGCTGACAAAATTAACCTTTAAACCATTTCTGTAGTGGGATGAATAATGGCCCTCCGAAAGATGTTTCTGTGTCCTAATACCTGGAATCTGTGATATGATGTTATTAGGAAAAAAAAAAGTCTTTGCGAATGTAATTATTTTTTAACTTTTTAAAAAAAGATTTTATTTATTTGGCTGAGAGAGAGAGAGAGCACAAGCAGGGGGAGCAGGAGAAAGAGAAGCAGGTTCCCCGCTGAGCAGGGAGCCCGATGCGGGGCTCGATCCCAGGACCCTGGGATCATGACCCGAGCCAAAGGCAGACGCTTAACAAACTGAGCCATTCAGTGCTCCTGCAAATGTAATTAAATTAAGGATCTAGAGAGGATATTATCTTGGATTTTCTGGATGGCCCCTAAATTCAATTAGAAGCATCTTTAGAAGAGAAGACACACCAGAGGAGAAGACCATGTCAGGAGGCAGAGATTGGAGCTATGCAGCCACAGAGTAGGGAATGCTCAAGCTACTAGAAACTGAAGAGGCAAGGTGAGATTCTCTACTAGAGAATTCAGAGGGAGTGTGGCCCTGACAACACCTTGAATTTGTACTTTTTAGCCTCCAAGAACTGTGAGAGAATGGATTTCTCCAGAAGTGTGTTCTAAGTCTCACAGTTGTAGTTGTTATAGAAGCCCTAGGAAATGAATAAAATTGGTAGCCAGGAAGAACAAAATGTAAAACAAGTAATTAAACATATTACACATATTAGTGACTGATAAAAAGAATGAGAATCTAGATAGTTCCAAGTGTTGGTTGGTATGTGAAGATATAGGAATGCTCTTTTATACCTGATGGGAATGTAAACTAGTGCAACAAGTTGGAGAGCAATCTGAGTAGTTAATGTCCCAGATATTCCACTTTTGGCTGAATATCCCAGGGAATTTTTACAAATGTCCCAAAGTGGACATGTGTAAGGATGATTTTTATAACATTGTTTATGTTGGTGCAGAGCATGCAGAGTTGGAGGCAACTTAAATATGTAGTACTGTTAGTGGAAAGAAACCATGTGGTGGATGCAAGTAATGAAAATACACTCATATAGATATATACATATTTACACATATATGTGCATGTGTATTTATTTAGGCAACATAAAGTGCAATAATGTATTCACATAAAAATATAATAAACACATTAAAGTGGTTTCCTATATATCAGACAGATGTGAATGGATTGTGGGAATAACAGGAAATTAATGAATCAGTGTATAACTGAAAAAGGCCTTGAATACATCAAGAAAATAATGTACAATAAACAATTGAAGATTTTTAATAACCTCTTATACCTCAGATCTTCCCACAATATTGTAAATAAATATATAAAATTCATTAATCCCTCTATACACAAAGTAATAATGTATATAGGTTATGGTTACAAATATCAAATAAATATTTTCTTGGCTTACAAAAGCTTGCAATCCAGTGGAGGACACAGACACATACAGGAACGTATTATGGATTGAATGAGTAACAGAAGTGCAAGCAGGGTGATTTTGCAAGAAAGGAATAGAGAGATTAATTCTCAACTAGTCATTTGGAAGGCTTATGGAGGAGATGTAATCTGAGCTGTGCCTTCGAGACAAGACAACATTCACAGGGAAGAAAATGAGAATGGGCATAATGCTGGATATAGTTAAGTGTGTCCTGGTTTGGGGAGTGTATCTACCAGATTGAAGAAGGGATTAGAGCAGAATTAACAGGAAGTAGAAGGTTAACAGCAGGGGTACTTAGCATTGATGTCCTATTTGGGAGACTAGGGTATGTTGGTCAAGAGTATCACGTTTCTGAAATTATAAGTCAGAAAGGCTTGACTGGATTGAGAAATATTTATTCAAGGAGGTCAGAGAGAAAAATGTAGAACAAAGGCCAAAAACAGTGATGTAGTATTATTAATTAAATTCAAAATCGCAGGCTATGTGAAAGGGAGAATCAAAACAAAAGCCAAGGACTAGATAGGGATGCAATATTAGATGTGGTCTAAGCATGGATTTTTTTCTAGGATTAAGCCTACCAAGCCTAAGGATGAAGAAAGAGCCTTAAGTGGAGAGCAACACTGTAAGAATGAGAAGTGAGTGTTTTTGGTTAGAAAATCTTATGCTGGGGTCTACCGCTGTTTGAACATCACTAATCAAGTTGTGACCATAAAAATCACAGATTGCCAGTCTTTGGAGATAAGCCTGGAATGCAAATTCCCCACTGGGCAAAATACCAACTGCAGGATTTATAAAATGGATTTCATATAAATCAACAATTTTATATCTCAGAAAATTATATTGAAATTTCAATGTCATATTACTAATATGAGCTGGGAGAGATCGAAATAATTTAGACAAGAAAGAATATTTATTTTAATGTAATTCAACTTAGAAAACTAATAGAGCCTTAGATGGTTCAATATGTTTAAATTACTTTTTATTAGTCTCACTGAAGAAGAATAGTTTAATTTGAAAAGATCAGATATATGGATTAAAATATGGGGTTCTATATATTTAACACAAGAATGAATCCTGTGAAAAGAAGACTTATCTTTTGTGTGTTTTAGTCCCAAAGAAGTTTGATTATTGAAACCAGCTCCTCCTTTCAGTAAAATTTTAAAAATGGAAAATTTTCCAAAGAGAAAAACTTTGCAAACAGAATACAAAAGTAAAAATTAATCAGTAAGGTTTATTGTGAAGAGCTTCATAAAACATGTATTTATCTATCATCTAACATCTCTGTATATGTCTATATCATCTATCTGTCCATCTTCATGTTAATAACCATCTGTAAACAAAGGTGAAAATTCAAAAGGCATTCTTCATTTGCTGAGAAATACTCAAGCTGAATAATAATAAATATGCTACTTATTTTAATAAAAATTAGTTTACAGGTGACATAATTTATCAAAATTATATTTTTACCCTTTGTATCTTTACAAATGCTATGGGTATTTTGATAGGGATTGCAGTAAATCTGTAGATTACATTGTGTAGTATGGACCTTTTAACAATATTTTTTTCTTCCTATCCATAAGCATGGAATATCTTTCCATTTGTTTGTGTCATCTTCCATTTCTTTTATCAGAATATATATAGGTCTTTCACCTCCTTGGCTGTTTATTCCTAAAAAAATTATTATTTTTGGTGCAATTGTAAATGGGATTGTTTTCTTAATTTCTCTTTCTGCTACTTCATTATTAGTTTATAGAAATGCAGTAGATTCTTTATATTGGTTTGGTGTCCTGCAACCTTACTGAATTCATTTATTCTAGTAGTTTTTTGAAGTCTTTTGGGTTTGCTATATAGAGTATCATGTCATCTGTGAATAGTGAACGTTTTACTTCTTCCTTACCAATTTGAATGCCGTTGATTTCTTTTTCTTGTCTGATTGCTGTGGCTAGGACTTGTATTTCTGTGGTGTTGGTTATAACTTCTCTTCTATTTCTGATTTTGTTCATTTAAGTCCTCTTTCTCTCTTTTTAATGAATCTAGCTAAAAGTTTGTCAATTTTGGTGATCTTTTCAAAGAACCAGCTCTTGGTTTCATTGATCTTTTCTACCGGATTTTTTTATTTTGTTTTGTTTTTTTAGTTTCTCTTTCATTTATTTTTGCTCTAAGGATGTATTGCTGTAAACTTCCCTCTTAGAACCACTTTGGTTGCATTCCAAAGATTTTGAACCATTCTTTGTTTGTTGTTGTTGTTGTTTTTGTTTTGTCTCCATATATTTTTTTTATTTCCTCTTTTATTTCTTGGTTGACCCATTCATTGTTTAGTAGCATGTGATTTACCCTCCATGTATTTGTGTTCATTCCAGACTTTTTCTTGTGGTTGATTTCTAGTTTTATAGCATTGTGGTCAAAAGAGATTCATGGTATGATATCAATCTTTCTGAACTTGTTGAGTCTTGTCTAATAGGCTAATATGTGATCTATTCTATAGAATGTTCTGTGTGTACTTGAATTTGGTATTCTGCTCTTTTACGATAGAATGTTCTGAATATGTCTGTTAAATCCATCTGCTTCCTCTAGTCAACTATTTATTCCATCTAGTGTATTTTTATTTTCAGTTAATTCTTGAATGCGTCATCTCTGGTTGGTTCTTTTTTATGTTTTCTATCTCTCTGTTGAGGGTCTCACTGAGGCCCTCCACTCTTTTCTCAAGTCCAGTGAGTATCTTCATGACCATTACTTTAAATTCTCTATTTACTCTATCAAGCATATTACTTATCTCTATTTCATCTAGGTCTCTTGCTGTCATTTTGTTCTATACATATTCCTATGTCTCCTCATTTTGTCTAACTATCTGTATCTGTTTCTATGTGTTAGGAAGGCCAGCTACATTTCCTGCTCTTGAAAGTAGGGGCCTTATGAAGAAGAGGTCCTGTAGTGCCCTGAAGTACAATGTCCCCTCTTCACCAGAACCTGGTTCTTCAGGGGTGTCTACTATGTGTGTTGCGTGCACCCTATTGTTGTGATTGAGCCATATTTGCCTTCAGTACAGTCATCTGCAATGGCTGTCTTTGCCTGTTGTGATTAGAGTTTGGTCTCTGTGTTGTTAGTGGGCCAGTCTGGGGCTGCCTTGGGCTTGAGTTGAGTCAGACCAGGCATTTGCCATTGCATTTGCCATTGCATTTGCCTTTTTTACTCCCAGGCTTGTGGCACTGCTTTGGATGGCTCTGGCCAAGGGTATATTGGAGGGACAGGTCTAGAGGAGAATGTGGTGGCAGGGAGCACGATTTTAGCAAGATTCACACAGACCTGCCCTGGGAGGAGGCCTGGATCTGCTTTAGAAAACTGCTGCAAGGTCGGAGGGGGAGGATCCTCAGAAGAGCACAGGGTGGGGCATGCTGTTAGTAAGATCAGTGGAGAGTGTTGGCATTGGGCTGTTCCCACTGTGTGTGTGTGTCTAGGCTGAGGTGTGGGGAGGGAAATGGCACCTGCCAGCTCCTTTATTCCTGGGGAAGTCTCCTAAAGATCCATGTCCCTCCAGCCCTGACTCTGAGATTAGTAAATAAATTTCCTTCTCATGTACACCAGGTGTTTTTCAAAGTACTGCTTCTATGCTGAATATCTTAGGTCAGGGACCTATGGTCAGGGACTTGGTTTCTTACCAACCTCTAGGCTCTCCCAGAGCTGAGGCTACTGGTCCTAGATGGTAACCGCACTGATTGTAAAAACTTGTGAAATTAGAAACTTCTGGAGATTCCTCTTCCCCATGTGGGTTTAACATGCCTGGGGTATTTGGTGTGAGAGTCTATTCCCCCCTCTCCATGCCTGCAGTATCTCTCCCTTCTGTGGACAGTCCCTCAGTTCCATTTAGCTCCCAACCACCACATCTCCACTCTTCCTACCCTCTTTGATGTGGACTCTATTCTATATTTTGCTGTGGAAAGTCTGTTCTGCCAGTCTTTGGGTTGTTTTCTGGGTTATTTACACTGATGTGAGTGTTATCCAGTTGTATCTGTGGGATGAGGTGAGCTTAGGCTCTTCCTACTCCACTGTCTTCCCAGGAAGTCTGGGTTTCCA
Source organism: Ailuropoda melanoleuca (assembly GCF_002007445.2). Lineage (NCBI taxonomy): Eukaryota > Metazoa > Chordata > Mammalia > Carnivora > Ursidae > Ailuropoda > Ailuropoda melanoleuca. Next base: position 41,873,643 of record NC_048218.1, on the reverse strand, counting down.
TTTGGATGGAGCCATTTTATTCTCTTTCAACAAAGTGAATCTGTATTTCCTAAAGAGAATCTGCCTTTGCAGCCTATATAATTTTTACTGCAAAATATTGAACATATTAAATGTTAAATATGTAACTATTAACCAATTCAATCTGAATATATATTTTCCAGATCTATCTTGAATTAATTTAATAAAAATATCAATCAAGGTTTAAAATGTTTGAGTTATACATGTATAAATACCTCTAAGTAAATAAATATTTATTTAAATATTTAAAATTTATATATTTATTTATTTATTTATTTTGAGACAGAGAGAGAAAGAGATGGGGGAAGGGCAGAGGCAGAGGGAGAGAGAGAATCTTAAGCAGGCTCCACAACCAGCACAGAGCCTGATGTAGGGCTCAGTCTCACAACCCTGAAATCATAAGCTGACCTGAAACCAAGAGTTGGACACTTAAATGACTGAGACACCCAGGCGCCCCTAAGTAAATAAATATTTAAAGAATTGAAGTAAATATGTACACATAAACACTTATAGCTAAATTTACATATATGTATATATAACATAACATAAATAACCTTTATTTCTATATGTTGCATATATGTTTGTATGTGTATATATTAATATGTATCTAGATGTAGATATGTAGATATTTATATTTCTAATGAGAAACAGTGCCAATAATTCTCTAGGCATGTTTTCCGTTATAATCATATTTAGTGTGATAATAGTCATTTTGGAAGTTTCTGAATTTTACTCATGCTCTAATCGTTTTCTGAGACTAAATAATTAAATTGTCATGTAGCATTTAACACTTTCTCATGAGCAAATATTGTATAGCTTTATATAATGAGAAATGCATTTTTATAATATATTTATTTGTAATATAAAATACATTTTTTTTAATATGGTACTCCAGTTGCCTGTATAACACTGTGAAATAAGCTTTGGAGTAAAAATGAAATCCACATTTTTCCATACTTTATTTCATATTTTTTATTCATATTTATGCCTACTGCATTAAAAATTTATTCATGGACAAAAATATTTGTCTGACTGGCTGTCATTAGCCACTACAGAATAGAAACCTAAGTAGAGATTCTTCCTTGATTCAGGGAATACGGATCTCTTTTGCTGGTCTCTTCTACTTTTAAAATATACTTGTCTATGTTGTACATCCAAGAGAATATGTTTGCCTGTGTGTGTTTATATTGCTTATTTATCAAACTGTGCTAGCAGTCTTTCTTTTATAATATGTGCTTTAAATTTTTTAAATATTTTATGTTCTTGGGTATTTTAACATGTCTTATTAAAAATGACTATTATATGTTAATATACTATAAGCAGTTCGCAGTATATTAGATTATAAAAGAAATTATATGATTGATGAGTAAAGTGAAATAATTGTATAATAAAATTTAAGAGTTGGAAAGAAATTCAGTCATTCATCTCTTATTTTATTGGCCTCTAAATCCTCCTCTGAGTGTTTTTTCAGACTGTTCTCAAAGACTACTACTAAGAGGAAGCACACCACCCTCCAAGGGGGTTCGTTCTATCTTTCATTTGGTTCAAAATTTTACCTTATTTTGACCCAAAATTTATACCTGAGATGATTCCAGATAATAGTAATTATATGCAATTCTTGTTTTCCTTCTTTCACTTGATAATCTTGCAATTATCTGCAAAGAGTTATCAACGGACCCTCAGAATCTAGAATGCATGACTAAACATATCCTCTGAAAAAGAATTCTGCTCATTCTTTTCTCTGAACATCTCCCTTTTTCTATAGGATTGCTAATATGTATTCTCAAGAAATGGATCAAAACTCTAGGATTAGCTCTATCAGTACAAATTAGAGCAATGATTAGTTAATTTAAAGATTTTATTTATTTATTTGTGAGAGAGAGAGTGAGCAAGCACAAGCAGGGGGAATGGCAGGCAGAGGGAGATGCAGGCTCCCCGCCAAACAAGGAGCCTGATGCAGGACTCGATCGCAGAACCCTGGGATCATGACCTGAGCAGAAGACAGACGCTTATCCCAAATTAGATCAATTAAAAAAATAATAATTTTACTCATATATCGACAAATAAGTAAAGATGCTCTCAAGTGGCCCAAGTAAGCAGGAATGTATTTTAAGACAAGGGGTAATCTGATAGCCAATCACCAGTAAGGGGCTAAAATGGATATTGGGCACCAGAGCTGGAAATACAGGTGCTGCAATCTCACATGAATTTTTTGCTTCATGGATTTTTTCTTTTGTTCTTTTTTTATGTTTTTATTCTTATTCCATGTCAGATCATCAGCTCTTTCCAGTCTTTCCTTCTACTTAATCTTTTCTTTGTCTCATCACTTTACATGTGTTTGCAAATGGCACTTCCACATTTGAGTCTACATGTCCTTGCTGCTTTAGCTTCTTATAGATAAATCACTTGGTTTTCTAGCAACTCAATTCCCAATTCCCAGGAGGGGCAACTTGATTTGATTCTAAATCTGTCTAATAAACTGGAGTGTACTGGGATGAAGGGAGACACAAGCTTACATTAGCAGAAGGAATATAGTTGAGGCAATTTTTAGTCATAGGTATGAGATGAGCAGGTAATGGAACATCTAGTACAGAAAGGCTGTCATCTTTCTTGATTTAGACATCATATTTCTTTATCATAATTGTATTCATGCAACTGAACATTACTTATTTTGGCACACACAGGAGTCTATTAAATTACATTGGAATATATATAATTTATTCAACCATAACTTTTCTTCTTCAAATAACTTTGTCTATATTAATCCCTAAAAAATGTTCAAAGTATATGATTATTTTAAGAAAAGGAGAACTAACTGGAAGAAATATTAGATGAGATTGTTAAAGCTGCAGAAAGACACCTGAAAGAGATGAGCAGCATTTTTTGACAATTTGTTACTGTCTCTTTCATAGGAGAGTTATGCATGTTTATATACAGATAAAACCCAGTTAACACACACACACACACACACACACACACACACACACACATTTTTACATACCCCTTAATATTTATTCCTTGTTGGGTCTATCAGCCTATTCTTTTAACTTTATCTCATGGCTTTTATGCAGCAGGTTCCACCACTCCCTCTAGAATCATCACTATCAGTCTTAGTCTTTTCAGCTATGCTCAGAGGCCACTTAAAATGTAGTATTATAATTAAGCATTTATAGTTCACTATTCTGTACAAGGTTGGTATTTTTAGTCTTTTGTGCCAAATGTATCTCATTTCTTTTTTCATCCAATGTCAATAAAAATTCATTCATGATTTTCTTTAATTATATATGGGTGTATATATTATATGCTATAAATAAATAAATAAATAAATAAATAAATATATAGCTCAGAGGGAATATATATGTCTATGTGTGTATATATTTCATAGGTAGGTAGAAACCAAGGAGATATTATTTACTCATCCAATCACTCAAAACATTTTATTAGGAACTCTTTTGGACACAAGCTGTAGAAATACAAATAAGTTCCCTTTAAATAGAAAAACTTTTATATGCAAATGCAATTAAAATTATTTAAAATTTAATGAACTCTCTTTATATTAATTAGTGATCTACTTGTACCTGGAAGTATTCAATGTTGGATAACATAGTAGACATTCAATTTATATCTGTTTGGCTTGACAGACTAAATTAAGCTAAGATTTATTGAATTTTTATTTAGGTGAGATAAGTAAGAGGTGTGTGTGTGTGTGTGTGTGTGCGCACACATATACATATATGGGTGTATATATATATGTATCACTATATATCATATATGTTTCTCTCTGTGTATATCACTGACATAAGTGTGTATGTATATATGTGTGTGTGTGTGTGTGTGTGTGTGTATACCAGTGCTTTGTAAGGCAGTTATGTTTATTATGATCATTTAATAGATGATAAAGTTAATGATTAGAAACATTAAGTAACATAAAGTAAAAAAAAAGAAAGAAAGAAACATTAAGTAACATCTAATAAGTGATAAACTCAGGACTCCAGGGATCAAACTTTAACCATGATGCTTGTGTAAGTTCCAGTCTTTGACAGTAAATTAAATTTGGGAATTGGTACAATTAGATTTGCCTAGTATAGTTTGTAATACAGCTTGAAAACAGATTGAAGTATTAATATTTTTTAAGCTTTCTAAATTACATTAAAGATATATTGTGCAATTTCTTACTTACATATGCAATCTAATAAAAATCTTTAGAAGTAAAATTATTAAATAAGGCATGTCAAAGAGAAGCTTCGTGTGTTTTCAAGTTGTGGTGTTAAATAATCTCTTTGAACTTTACTTGCAAAGAGTTCTCAGATGCCATTAGTAGCATTTAAAAAATGTGAATCTTTAGAAATTACTCATTTCAATTTTAATTTTACATTTAATTTTAATAATACTGTATTTATCTTAAATAAATTTTCAAACTTATATCAAATAAGCACATCTTAACCTTGAAAAGTTAAATGTATTCAATTTTTTCTTGATAAATATTTTTCAGGTGATTTCATTGGAAGGATAATACTGCTTTTCTCAAGGATAAGAGTTTATTCTGTCCATATTTAAATACTTGTTAATTAGAATTGAGATAACAGTTGTTATTATACTATATATATACTATATTATATAAAGTTACAAAATGTTATTTATACTATTTTATTTCACATATTGAGACTAATGACTTTAGAGTAATTCCACATGGACTTAAAGCATTTTTATTCTTATACCTCATGTACTGACTTTCTGGTGAATATCATAACTGAAGCTATTTTTGTATTATCTAAGATTGGTTTGTAAATTAATTTCTTTACAGTAGCAGAGGGAATGGTTAAAATAAGCACAAAATTAAAATGAGTACTATTAACATGCCAACATATGATTTTATGATATCCCTTTCTAGAAACTATACAGTCCCCATATAGAGAATGGTTTCACAAAAAAGAGAGTGGTTTGGATGTAAGTGATCTTCACATTATATTCATAAATACCTCTAACCACCACAATTTTTTGGGTTCACTTTAATCTCAGTTAATCATAACCAGTTACTGAAGATCCAAATAAGGATCAGCATTTGGTAATAATGTCAGTGGCCTACCTAGGGATATTCAGTTATTTCATTTGTTGCATAATTTGTTTAGAAAATTCTTAGAACAGTCTCACTTAAACATTTTAAAAATTGTTTTCTTACCTTTAAGACCTTATAACTATGGTGACTCAAAACATTAAAGCAGAAAGTATACTATTTGACATATCAGGATTATGGGTGGCTGAAAGAAAAAAACAATTTGCCAGTGCCATAGAGAGCTGAAAGGAGCTTGAGTTACATAGTGCTTTATTTCCTAGATTCACATTCTCTTTGAAGACATGTTAAATCCAATGATGTTTTAAAAATTATTCGGAAGGCAGCAAGCTTTTATTTGGAAGGCAGCTTAATACTATACTTAATGACTAAATAACAGACTATTTTGTCATCAGTATTTCAATTTCAAAGCCGGTGTCCCCCATTTATCTAAATCACTGAGTTCAGTGTTAAGCAAAATTCTTCCTCAGTGAGATGGATAATGACTTCAGCTAAAGTATTTTTGATTCATATGTAGCAACTCTCTCCAGTGAACATCAACTCCATTTTAAAAATTTCTGTGTAATGAAACACATTTTATGAAAATATTTTAAAAACACCTTTCTGAGGACATCTAAATTACTCTCATCTTGAATTTGTGACCTAATGGAAAGTAGTGATATTCAAATATGGTGCAGCACACAATTACTAAGTTTCCAAGTGTGATGACATCAATTATAATTTTGGGTTCTAATATTGTACATATGGCATCTCTTATGAATTGCTATCAATTCACATTAATTCCATATTAGAAATCGGCATCCTTTTAAAAACTTTCTTCCATTTTAAAGCACATTAGAATTACCTAAGATACTTTTTTAAATTTATTTTTTAATTTTTAAATATTTATTTATTCCAGAGTGAGAGAGAGCGAGAGAGTGAGCGAGCACAAGTTGGGATGGGGCAGAGGGAGAGGAAGAAGCAGACTCTCTGCTGAGCAGGGAGCCCAACGTGTGGCTCGATCCCAGGACCCTGGGATCATGATGTGAGCCGAAGGCAGACGCTTAACTGACTGAGCCACCCAAGTACCCCCCGAGATACTTTTAAAAATAATTATTATCAGACAAAAAATAGTTATACTCAGGCTCTACTTCAGAATATTAAAATTAAAATCTTCAAGAAAGTTGAATTAGATTGCATTAATTTTATCCATTTCCTAATAACTTTATAGACTCAAGGTTTGGTAAAACATTTTTCCCACAATATCATACACATTAAAATGAAATCTTTCATCATACATGCAATGTGATATTTTTAATAAGAATGTTCATATATTTATAAAAGGATTTGACATCAAAAATACAATTTCTTATTCAAGATCCTATTTCCCAGATGACAGGGTAACCACACAGCTGTGACAACAAGAACAAATGTTTTAGACCAATAGTAAAAGGTTCATGAAACTATTAATTACTGACTGCTTCTAAAAGTATTGAGGCAGCTAAACAGGTTTATCCGTGAGGCAAGACTTTTTTATTAGTTATAAAATAAAGCCCTTTTGCATACTTTATAAAATTTAAACCAAAAGACCTATTATCATCTGAATTCATGTAATCTTCAGTATTTGTCTTGGTCTTTTCAAGACCTTCCTTGGGAAAGTGACTTATTTATAAATGATTTTAGCATTTGGTGAAAAAATGCATATTCTTCCTTATATTGTAAGTCAAAATGAATTTAAGTTGATAAAATTTTCAGGTAAAAAAAAAAGGAAATTTGTGGAAGAAAATAAAATACATATAACCTTCACGTGAGGAAGAACTTTCTCAGCATGATTACAAAAGCAACATAATCTATGGTTTTGCAGAAATGCCTATCCATACCATAGCTTCTCACTTCACTGGTCATTTCAGTTAGGCAGAGACAATGCTGCATGGTAGTTCAGAGTAAGATACTTAGTCAGACTGACTATTCATGCAGATCCTGATTCTGCTATTTGCCAGCTTGAGACTCGGGGTATGTGTCTCAGTTTATTATCTCTAACATAAAGTTTAATAAGTATATTTACCTCCTGATATAGCTGTGAGAGGAAAAAGTATATATTCCATGTCTGGCACACTTTAAGTGCCTTATCAATGTTACTGTTGTTATCTAACCACACTGGTATTCATTGAATTTATCCATAAGGATAAACCTCTGAATTCTAGTCTCAGATAGAAGATTCTAACTCTGAGGCCATCCTTTGACTAAATCCAAGATTTTGATCATATCCAGTTTTCCTGTATGAAGTATTTCATATTCAGTTTACTTATTTGAAACTTATATCAAAGTATTTCATCCTTGGGCTTTTAAAGTGTCAGTGAACAACAGTTAATAAAGAGTAAGATTATCCAGATGTTTTGTACAAATTAATGTATTGTAGGTTTCAACACATTGTCCCTTTTCATTGTATTTAGATAATTAAGCAATGAGACAGAACAGAGTGTGAATCATGTGGCATTTATTTACACATGATAGGTTATTACAACCATGAGGCTGAAAGCCAAATGGTATCAAAATGAATGAAGTGTGAATTAGGCATAGCATGCCTGGGCTGACATGTCTAAGTGCATTATGGAATGGGACTCATAAAATCAAATTAACATATGTAGAAATGCTTCAGAATAATAAGGTGAATTAATGTCAGCAAAACCCATAACTAAGGATTATGTGACTTGAACAGTGTTAATTAAAAGTTCAGAATTCTTGTTGGAAACACAAACAGTTGGATTTTTTTTGTTCATTTGTTTTTGTTAGAGTTTATTGCTTATTTGGCTGTTATGTGAGATTCGTTAATATAGATATTAACATAACATGTCAAATAGTCAAATTTAACAGTTAGAGAATCCATAGTACTGTTATATTTATGGTGTTAGGCTGCATGGTTTGATTTTCTGTAGGCTCCATTTGAAATTCTAATACTAGCGCCTACCCTGAGTCAACATTATTCCTCTGTGCACCAATCCTTCTCAGATACATATCTCCATATGTACTATTGTGCATTAGTATTACATGTACTATTATTACATATGTACTAATGCTATATGTATAATTTATAAATTTTTCTATCTCTTTATTCACTTCTAGGATTCAGGGATACCTTCAGCTAGTCTGTCCTCAATCAGCCTGAAGCTCATAGTTGTTTATAAATTATATTATAAATAAAGTATATACCAAGAACTTTAGACACGATTTTCTGTTATTTTTATTTTAGCAGTTACAAATTATCTTTAGTTATATAAATTATATTCCTCAAATGAATTATCTCCGTCTTTACATGATGTCAGAAGCAATGATCACACACATAGACACACATACATACACACAATTTTTTTTTCATCTATTTTGTGACATTTATGAGTCAGACCACTCACTGCTCAGTAATTCTACAAGGAGTTTCCAAATATCCTTTATTCAGCCTCTTCTTTTTTTTTTTTTAAGATTTTTTTATTTATTTATTCGACAGAGATAGAGACAGCCAGCGAGAGAGGGAACACAAGCAGGGGGAGTGGGAGAGGAAGAAGCAGGCTCATAGGAGGAGCCTGATGTGGGGCTCGATCCCAGAACGCCGGGATCATGCCCTGAGCTGAAGGCAGACGCTTAACTGCTGTGCCACCCAGGCGCCCCTCAGCCTCTTCTTATATTAACATTATTATAATCATAGAACATTCATCAAAACTAAGAATTTGTTCTTTGTACAATATAGTTAACTAAAGTTTAGAAGTTATTTGGATTTCAGCAGTTGCTCCACTAATATCTTTTCTCTTTTCTTGAATCCAATATAGTATTCCACATTACATTTAATTATATCTTCTTAGTCTCCTCCACTCTGTGAGTTCTGCAGACTTGTCTTACAATACTTTGGCACTTTGAAGATTATTGGTCAGTTATTTTCTCTAGGGTAGAAGTTACTTGGATTTCAGCAGTTGTTCTCTAGGGGAGATAGCTAGCAAGATCATTAGGTCACAGGTATGTATGTATTTAACTTTGTAAGAAACTGCCAGATTGTTTTCCAAAGTGACTGCACCATTTTACACTGTCTGCAGCATTATTGAGAGTCACGTTTGTTCTTCATCCTCCTCACATAGTACTGTCAGTTTTTTTCAGATCTTAGACATTCTAACACGTGTGTAGTAGTATCCTATTGTGGCTTAAAATTTTATTTTCTAAATAATTAACTTTATTGAATATGCTTTCATAAACTTATTTGCTATCTATGTATCTTTCTTTAGTGAAGTACCTATCTAGATCTTTCGCCTATTTTTAATTTTTTAAAAATTTTTGCTTATATATTGTTGAGATTTAAGAATTCCTTATATTTTCTGGATAGAAATCCTTTGTCACAAACAAGATGGGCAAATATTTTATTCTAGTCTGTGACTTGCCTTTTCATTCTCTTAACACTTTCACGCAACAAAAGTTAATTTTTAAAAATTTTTCATAAAGTCCAATATATAGATTTTTTTAATGGCTCAGTGTATTTGATGGAGACATTTCTTCTGTTAGATTCTATTTGTCATATGTGGGACCAATTTTGATGTTCATTTTGTATCTTCTGAGTGTATTTTTTCTTGCCTTTTTATGTAACTTACAATGTTTGTTGCGGTTGTTTTTGGAAGTTAAAAGCCAGATATCTCATATGGAACTATAGTACTGAGGTCAATGGTTTTGATGCCTGGAAATGGACATGCCTTTCGACTGGGCATGTGAATTAACCCACCTAGAAGGTGTGGTGGGTTTGATTTTGTTGTTGATATAACCTTCACTTCTCTTCAGGTTTCAAAGTCCTGTAGAAAAAGCTTGTTATTTAAGGCAGTTGGCTTAGTACAGCAATGTCTGTTCCTTCTGAGTTTTGGGTCTTTCCTTTGCTCTGAGTCTCATAGAGGTTTTCTCTGCGCGCTTTTTCCTCTCTTGCCCCTCTACCATTAATGTTCTGATATTTGTTGTTATTCAAAGCTTGTTAGCTTGGTGTGGGGATGGTGGCGATGTGTGCAGTCTCAGTTGTAACAATTAAACCTGTCTTTGACTCGCACCTTGTCCTGTTTCTCAAGGGATATGGCCCTCTCTACTCTACCCTCACTGGTTGTAGGGCTCAGCATGTAATTCTGACCCTCCCTTTAATAGCCTTTATCATCCCCATGTTGTTCCTATCTTCCCAGCTATGGTAAGTTTTCATCAATACATTAAAGGTGGGAATGCTTATTGCCTCCCATTCCCCACCCCTCAAAGGCTTTTTGTTTTGTAGTAGAGACGAAAGAAATAGATTTGGGTCAAGTGCTTTATTGCTCCCACAGGTGTAGTTGTTCCTTTAACCCAAGTTGACATCATAGACATTTCTTAGGGCTTTTTCCATTTCTTTCCTGTGAGTACCCAGCAGGGTTTATAGACAAAGAGTCTGGTCTATAGCACACTTGGCTTCGTTAGATGTCAACTTTTCTGGTGAAGTCTTTAGTCATATCAGGTGTTTACCCTAGGTGAGCACATGCTTACTTTTCCTTTGCCCCTGCAGGTACAGTCTCTTTTATCCTTGGGCCATTTGATCATTCTATAATGATAGCTCTCCAATAGGTTTGAAAAAATTTGTGATTTTCAGGTTGGTCCGCATCTATTGGGAAAGACAGTCATGCCAGTCTGTCCTGCTGGGCTGCATGAGAATGGGCTTGGGCTTAGAATATTTTTGATTGGCAGAAAAGAGCCCTCATAGCCTGTGCTGTGAGGATAGTGTGGGATATCTTTCCCTGTTTCAGACTCAGTGTGTTTTCTGTTTTGCTTAGGTGTGTGTCGGTAGCCCTTAGGCACTCCCCCAGCTTTTTGTATTTCAGACCTGATCACAAGAAGGGTCAGGATCCTGCCACCGTAGTAGGAGGTGAGGTGCTTGGCTGCAGAAGGGGTCCACTGGCGTTGGAGGACTGACATTGCAAGGGGCTGAATCATATGTACAATCTGTCTTTCCTCTTGCTGTAAGTAAGCCCTGTACTCCTTGAGCCTAATGTGTGTGTTGTCTATTCTCAGCGACCTTATACCATGCCCTGGTTTTTTCCCTGGGTAGCACTTATCTGCCTTTGAACCGTGGCCACATTCATGTGATATTCTGTCTGGTGGCATAGCTTGACTGTTCAATGAACATTAAAACATTTTTTGCATTGTAAGCTGGGAGCACTTCTTCCAGCTTTTTCATCCTAGGTGCAGAATTTTGAGTTTCTAGCATGGTTCTAATGGTGCCCATTTTTCTTAAATATAGTAAATTAAAGTTTTCTTCAGTATAAAATTGTAATTATTCCTTAGAGTTGTTTATTTAGTACTAATAAATATGGAATTCAGCTTATGGTCTGAAAAGGCACTGCATCTATACAGGGTTTTTACTTTCTAATAGAATTGTCATTTTTTATGGTTTTCCAAAATTAACAAAATTTAAATGCAATATTATGGAACCAAGCACAGTTGGCTCAATTGCATAAATCAGTTTAATTATATGGAAGTGTTTTACTAACATACTAATGATCATGCATTTCCCAACTCTGCTAAATTAAACTGACAGATGTGACTTAGTTTGCTGTCACCCCTTACTTACATTCTTCATGTTGTTCTCCGGATACAGTAAAGTTTAAGAAAAGCTATCTCCGACTTTGCCTTTGATCTCTCTTCTAGAGCTTTAATATTTTCTTGAGTGTCTAGGACATTTCTTAGCACATAGTAGGTTTCCTAAGAGGTTGAATTAATGGCACTGTTACACACAGACACATTTGCCCAAATATGACATTATAGGTCTAAAAAATGCTGGTTGAGCTAGCTGGAGTCTGGTAGAAATGTTTTGAGATTTACACTGAGTGAGGGGCTCCAGGAGACAGGCATAACAAAACATTCAACATTGACTTTATATAACAGCATAGCAAAAAAATAAAGAAAGTAGACCATAATCAGGAAACTAAATAAAGCATACAGGGAAAAGTGGCACTCAGAGTTGGATTAGAGATACAGAGATACAGAACCAGGTTGTAAAGAGGAAAATGAGTCATAAATTAGGAATCTAGGGGAAATGGGATCTGGAAATAACAGGTATTATGAGGGAGGAATTTTCATGTCTGCTTTGTTCTACTCTCATTTGGTGTTAACTGCATGTGACAAATTCAAGACTAATAGTTTATAAATAAACAGCACCAAAAGAGACATTCATGCTCTCAAAATAGCCAATCTTTCAATTCCCATGTAACTTCAAGTAAGAATTAAAATCAGCTGAATTACGATTGACCTTGAAGTATTATTTATTAACTTTATGAACTTTTTTTCTGAATTCAGAATATAATTAGGTTGCTACACATTCACATCTTTGTCTAATTTTACTAATTGGTTTAAAAAATCTTTGGGGTTTTGGAAATATATTATTTACAAATACTAAATGAGAATCCAACATGAATTTTATTCTACATTTAAATGACTTATACTTTTAATATTCAGCCAAAAGTTAAGTGCTAAATGATATCTTGGAAGCATTTTATAAGCAATTGATTCAAAATGTCCAGATTTTTGAAACTCAGAGTTTCCATAATGATACGATATGTTAAATAAGTATTCACTTCTCAATATTGATTCATAATTATTAGATATAGAGTTTGTCTCTTCAGTATTGCACATTCCCTTAAATTTCTATAGAAATTTGTAGCACAAAAATGCCTTACTTGTCTCTATGTTCCAGAATTGAAGTAGGAAAACAAGGATAAGGGTAGTTTAAAGGCTATTGATTGGGGAAGTAAATTTGTATTAAAATATGAATGAATGATCTATGCCATTAAACTACTATATAATGAATTGGATTTCATAGCGTTTAGGAAGCTATGTACACCCATATGGGTATAATTCACATTTTAATATTGATGGCAAACATTTTTGCAGTAAAATATGTATGAAAAAAGGAAGAGCCTATTAAAGATGTATGTAAAAAGAAAAAGTTGATGACATTTGGAAAATAGCATGTCAACTATGATTTTATTAGAAAGCTTTTCCTTTTAAACTTGAGAATTAGAATGAGAAAATCGGATTACAAAAAAAGATTACTTTCTGATATGTTTTAAATTGTTTTGATGGCTTAAAAAGGAGAATCTATGTTAGACATGTATATTAAATAATGAATGAGAACTAAAAGAAAATGTACAATAAAGGATTGAAAAACCAACGTAAATTATAAATCACTCCTCTAAACGTTATTTTTAAAAATTGCTTTTCCAGAGTTAATGGCTATACTGGTTCAGTAATAAACAAAGAATAATTACAATATATCTTATTTTTCTGGGTATATTATTTAATAAGATGAGTTTCTTGTGAGCATTAAAACATAGACTCATTAAAAGATGGCATGTTCCTTAGCATAGAGATGAATATCTCAGTGGTAAAGAATGGGGTCCTTCAGATTTTTTGGACGCTTCCTACCTAAAATAATTTTTACCTCCTTACATGAGTTTTTATGTGTAATAACATCACAATCATATTTTAATTTATTTACATAGTTGTAAACCCTATCATTCCTAGTGTATAGTATGGATATTTAAAAATAAAACTCTTATGTGACTATTTAAAATGTATTATCTGGGGGCGCCTGGATAGCGCAGTCGTTAAGCGTCTGTCTTGGCTCAGGGTGTGATCCCGGCGTTCTGGGATCGAGTCCCACATTGGGCTCCTCCGCTGGGAGCCTGCTTCTTCCTCTCCCACTCCCCTGCTGTGTTCCCTTTCTCGCTGGCTGTCTCTCTGTCACATAAATAAATAAAATCTTTAAAAAAAATAAAATGTATTATCTGAAATCTAAATATACTAACCATAATCCATTTTAAAAAAACATGAAATAAATAACATTGTTTCTGAGAGCCAAAATTTTATTTCGTGACATTTTTTCATTGAATTCATAGAATTACTAATAATTCTATTCTACTTTCCCCACAGAATTTTATTCTAATCTATTTTATTCTGAAATTCTTTTATAAATCACCCTGTCTTATCTCCCTGCAACGACAACCACCCGAAACTCAAAGATTTACATTTTTCCTTCTTTGTTATTTTTAGAATTATTTTGCACACAATTTATCAAAGTAACTTAAATGCACTATACATTTTGATGAATAATTATGAAGTACAAAAAGTAAATTTTGACTGGAGATGCACTTTAAATAACATAGATGGGCTTGTAATTTTATATTGAAAAACTTTCAAATCAAAGAGATGGCTGTAAAAGGAAGTTTCTGTTCTTAGGTGTTTTTCTAAATTTAAAAATTCCACTCAGTGCTTTGAATTCCTTCTGAGTAATAAGTCAAGAAGCATATAATGATCGATCGTGAAAATTATTTGTAACAATCCGTTACCTGACAATTTAATTACTTCTTTAGTTTTGTTGATAGCAATAAAATAAAATAAAATCTCCTGATCTACAGATGGATTTGTGACCTAATCTTTAGTCATTCATTTTCTCAACATTTTTAGTTCTCACTCTTTTAGGTGTCCTGGACTTCGTGTCCTGGACCATCTGTCTTTGTTGTTAGTTTTTTGTTTGTTTTTAACAGTTTCATTGAGATATAAGTTTGATACCACAAAGCTTACCTATTTAAATTGTAGAATTCAGGACCTGTCAGTGTATTTATAGAGCTGAGCAACTGTGGCCATGATCTAATTTTAGAACATTTTTATCCCCTAGGACAATGAGAAAAAAATCATGTGCTCATTAGCATTCCATCCTAGCACAGTGTAGCAGAATAAAATAAAAATCAGTTTTGGGGTAGGGAAATGTCTGATTGGGTTGTGATTTGTTCAGACAGGGAAGAAAAACTGCCTTACATCCAGGTCCTTCTCAGACAGGTATTGTTAAGAATAGGGTACACATAGAAATTGAAGATATGGGGGGTGCCTGGGTGGCTCAGTCAGTTAAGCATCTAACTCTTGATTTCAGCTCAGGTCTGATCTCAGAGTCCTGAGATCAAGCCCTATCTTGGGCTCCACGCTCAGCACGGAGTCTGCTTGTCCCTCACCTTCTGCTCCTCCCCACTGTGCATGCAAATGCTTGCCCCCCCATATATAAATAAAATAAATAAAATCTTAAAAAAATAGAAATTGAAGATATGGAAAAGAATTTCCATAAAACTCTCCATGCTCTGGTATATTTTGGGAAGTCCTTTTATACATCTAGAAATGTATGCACACAGAAGATATCAAGATATAGTAGGGCATTATTTATCTTTTGAAACCTATTTATCTATTGGGAAATAGATAATAAAGTCAACATATAAAATTTCAATGAGAAAACGTATAGGTAGAAATACATACATTATACTAAGCAGTTTTTTGTTTTGGGGCCTAAAAACTAGAAGTTTGAAATTTTTGTTGAAATTACTTATAAGTACTTCAAGCCAAAGTGTGGCTGTCCCTCTCTGAGTAGTTGTATAACCTGTGGACGATGAGAACATTTTCTTGCAATATATTGCCAGTGATAGCAAATGTTAAAATTCATGTATTCCGGTTGTTTTTAAAAGTATTTCTCCTTCTCTAAGGGTTTATAATACTCTTGCATCTGTACCTTAACATCTTCTGAAGGTATGGCTTAGTATCTCGTGACTATATTTATGCTACATGCTAAGGGCAACTTGTTGGGTGTCAGTTAACATAACAGGGCTACTGTGGGCCACAAGAATTATAACTTGTCATTTTAACACATTAGATGGAATAGTTAGTTTATGTTTTATTCAGTATTTTTCTAAAACGTATGGACTGTTAGCATCTAATTTATTATTACTACATGACATTTGCACAGTTATCTGAGAAAAAAAGCAGATACACAGTTCTGATCTCATGTTTACTTTGGAATTGTTGAGTCAATAAAATGATAGTAAAAATACCTACTTAACTTTTTCTCTTTTGCTTTCTATTTTTCACTCAAACTCATGCTTTCTCTTTCTTTAATGTTATGTAGTGTGGTATTATAGAGAGTTTCAAAAGGGATACTCTCTGTACTGTGGTATTATAGAAAGATAGTCTTAAAGGGATACTCTTTTATACTCTTCTATAGAGGTTTTTTTCGAGTTTTTATTTAAATTCCAGTTAGTTAACACGCAGTTTAATATGAGTTTCAGGTGTAGAATTCAGTGACTCATGACTTTCGTATAATACCCAGTGCTCATCACAAGTGACCTCCTTATACCCATCACCTGTTTAACTCATCCCTCTACCCACCTTGCCCTCCAGCAACCCTCAGTTTGTTCTCATTCTCTGTAGAGTCTGTTTTATGGCTTGCCCCTCTTTTTCCCCCATGTTCATCTTTTTTGTTTCTTAAATTCCACAAATGAGTGCAATCATATGGCATTTGTCTTTCTCTGACTTAGAGTTTCATGATGTCCATACATATGATCGATCACTTTAGTAAATTTGGTGTTTAATATTTAATACATGATCAATATTGAATAATTCCCTTATATGTAACTAGTTCAATCTCCTACCCAATGCTGGAATTTAAAAATGGTCTTTATTGAAAGATGTAAAAGGCATAGTGTATCATAAAACATGCTAATTTAAGAGGCAGCACTTCCCAATTTTTGGATAAATATGATTGTTACAAAAACTTTCCTTATTTTAACTTGATAACTACATATGAGTAATTTCATTCTCTTGGTCTCATTTCCAACTCATAGGTGAATATAGGTAATTCCTTGGAAGCTAAACTTATAATTAAAAAAGAAAGAAAGAAAAAGAAAGTCAATCAAACCGAGATTATTGCATGATTCCGAACCTCTAAGATTATTGAAATCAAATTATATGTTTAATCACATCCAGCATCATAGCATTATAAATGGCATATAATTTTAATCTGCTTATTCAGTTAGAAAACATTTATTGGGTGCCTGTTACTGTGCTTAGCCACCTTTTTCTATAAGGTAGAAAATGTAATTGGACCCTTGATATTTTTTTAAAAAATCAGAGAAAAAGTAAGAGGATAGAAGAAAGAAGCAAAAAAAAAAAAGAGTTTTTTTTTCTTTCCCCACATGACACCCGTGCAAGTTATATACTTAGACTAATCAAATTTTCTTAAAATTAAAAATTATAAAATAACTACAAATCCAAATGTATATAATATAGGCTAAATGAAATTATGGAAAATGTGTAATGCTACAAAGAAATAAAGGTAAAAATAATGAGTTCATTATTTTATAAATGATCTGAAAGTCCTTAAAGAATATGTGTTGGAAATTAGAAAGATAATAGCAGAAGGAAGTTAGTAAATTATTAACAATAAATTAGGGAATTAGGCAAAGAAAAAAGTTCTTTGCCATGATGCCAAAAAGACACAAAAATGGCAAACTAAAAAGTATTCTAAATAAATGAAAATGAAAGTTAAGATGAGAATATAATTTTTGTTTCCTGAGATGGGAGTAAACTGACATAACATGGTTATGCTTTGAGGGACTTCTGGTAATGTCAACACTTCACCAGACTTTCTACATTTCATATATTGTAATGAGCCACCTCAGGATCAGAAAGTTGACTACTGAAATATGATCATATCTCAGCTTTGGAAACAGATTAATTATAATTTCATGAGATGTATTTAGAAATCAGAATGCAAATATAGCTAAAACAAGAAGCACAGAAAAAGACCATTTTACATAGATAATAATTGAATGTATAATAATTTATCAGAAATCCAGTAATGCTATATATTAATAAAAATTTGAAGACTATTTTAGTTCCAAAGCTTCTATCATATAACATATAAAATAGAGTTTAATAGAAATACTAATTATAAAATTATATTTTTGAAACTATTAAGGAATATCTCCAAGGATCATGATAAAAGAAGACATTTTAGAAGATATAAATGCTGATTTTATACAATAAACATTAAAAATCAGAAAATTTGGAGCACCTGGGTGGCTCATTCAGTTAAGTCCCTAACTTTGGCTGAAGGCATGATCTCAGGGTCCCAGGATTGAGCCCCTGCCTCAGAGTCCGCGGTTGATGGAGAATCCGCTCAACCCTCTGCCCCTCTCCCCATTCATTTTCTCTTTCTCTCTGTCTCTCTCTATCAAATAAATAAAATCTTTTAAAAAATCAGAAAATTTAAGTTTACAAAAAATAACTTAAAAGTGAAAATAAGTGATTAACAAAAATGTGTCTATTATATAGCAACTAATGATGTAGATGTGTGAATACATAGATTCCAATAGATGAGTGAACAAATACTGTCTTTTGTCAATGAACTACATAAGGACAAAGACATTATTCTATTCACGATTATATGCTTACATCTTGAAAACATGAGAGTAGACAAATACTCATCCCATAATTGCTGAATACGTGGTTGGGTGGATCATTCAATGGATAGGTACTGAGACTTGGTTTCCTCCCAGTCTCTGATAAAGTAGGATGAGGGAAAGTCAAGTTTCTGAATCTTTCAAGGTCCGGCCAAAATCATGGTGATTTACTTCACTTATGTGACTGTCTATTGCTTGGAAAATTACTTGAACATGATTTTCAAACTTGACAATAACCAATCAGTAAGAAATGTATGTGTATAAAGAATAAATAAATATTTCATAAACAAAATAGACTTCATATAAAGATACACCCTGATATATTGTGTTCCATTTTATTTCAGCAAAGTTGATTGTAATTTACCAAAAATATTCAGACTTGGTAATGAGACACAATTCCAATTTAGAGCAATCCCCAGATTTTGCAGTTGAGATAGTAGAAGTACATAATTTACCATAGTTTATTCAGCTCAGTAATGTGTCATAACTTAAGTTTTTTGATGCCTAGCAGAGCGCATTTCCATCACTATATTCAAAGTCAGTATTTATATGCAGGCTTCAAATAAGCAAATAAAGCTATAACTAAATAGGAATTACATCTGTTGCAAGTTCTTAAACATGCATACTTCATAGGTAATGCTAAAAGTGTTTAATTGATTTTGTTTATGACTAAAGAACATCATGGTCAAAAATTCCTTTATATTCACATTTTGAGCAAGGCTGATAAATATTTTTTTTAGAAAAGGAATTTACTTCTCTCTTCTTTTTCCCTTTTTCTCTCAACAGCATTTATTCATCATCTCACCTTTAATGCATCCATCCATACAACCACACAAGCCTACGTCAAAAATGCCAAACAATTATTCAATTTTGCAAATCTCAAATGTCTATTAGAAACTTCTGATGAATCCAAAACTCTTTATTTCTCATATATGCTGATTTATATGTAGTTCCTCAATGTGAGAAACCAAATTTCAGATAAAGCATTTGGATTAACAACTTCATTTAATAAAACATAACATTTTCAAAAAAGGTTATTCATGTCATTCATCCACTTATTTAAACTCATCTTTTGAGAATGAATTAAGCCAGTAGGCATTTCACTAGTATTTAATAAATTATCACTTCTTAAAAAAATTAGATATTTGATAAAGATAGTTATAAAGTATATAATAAACCTATATTACATACCTATAAACCTATATTAATATACCTACATAAATGTAGCAGAGTATCATAATAGCATTTGTTGAAGAATGAAGTTCATTGAATCTGTTTGCTTAAAAAATTAAAATATGAGAGATTCAATCAAAGCTTCAGTTTTATTATTATAGGACTAGACTATCAAGATATAATATTTTACTGTTCAGAGGTTTCATTTACTGTCAATATGGATTAATTTAAGTTTTAAATTCCCAGCCAATCTAAAACCCAACTGTAGGTTGGTTACAAAAAATTTTAAAGTAGGAAATGAGACAGTTTTACTATTGGCATTAGTAAAATGAAAGAAAATATAATTAAAAGAAAATGAAGAATGGAAGCCAATTATACTATTATGTAACATACATTATTGTACAACTATATAAAGTAATTGTGTCTATTATTCTACTGTGTTCTGAACAATATCAATTATATAATGTCTGTAATTTAGATTTTTTAAAATATTACAAAATCATTTTAATAAAAGCCTAAGATATTTAATATGACTATTTATCAATGTAAAGTCTTTATATTATTTTAAAGAAGGAAAAAACACTAAGATGGTTTCATATAATTTGATTATATTTGTATAACTATGCTTTCAGTAAATCTTAGAATTGATGAAAGTAAATTCTTACTATTTGATATTTTCTATCTCTAAGAACCAGTGTTCTTTGTGCACTTTGTTGATGGGCAATTTCCTGAGTCTAGTGTGTGATCGTGACACATTCTGCTCTGCAAGATCATCTGTCTAATAAGATAGCAAACTGCAAAGAATTGAGAAATTGATTTTACCAAGTTTTAACTTAATGAAAAAGAACCTGGTTTCAATCACACTGGAAGGTGAGAGATGGAGTTGCCTAATAAGACTTAGGTACATTGGAAGTCAAGCAACTTTCTGTCTTTAGAGATAAGATATAGCTGAAGAGAAATGTTTAAAACAAAACAAAGCAAAATGAAACAAACATATTGACAGAAAAGACATTGTTATGCCAAATGTGTGTTTTAAAATTAGCCAATAGGGAAATCACACAGGAAGGTCTCCTATTATTTTTATTTTCTAGGTCAGCAAAGCAAATGACACTAGGTTTATTTGCACCTTTCTTTGTACAGGAGAAATTTCTGGATATTAATTTTTTTCTTTCTAAATATTCCACCTTTCTTCTGTCTCTCCCCCTCCCTCTCTCCCTCTCTCTCTCCCACTCTCACCCTTCCTCCCTCTCTTCCTCTCTCTTCACTTAGTAAAGTACAAAGAAGCCTTGGCTTATTAGAACCTGGTCAATGAATATGTCTTCATGATAAAAAGATTGTAGACTTTTGCCTCTATTCTTACCATTGAGTCCAAGTCTGTTTCTCCTGAGGAAACATACTGTCTTTTTTTTATGATTCTAAGAAGTTTAAAGCACCTTTACTAACACCATCTGCATATAAATAAACTTTTAATAACCAGTTATGCTTAAATAAATGGATATAGTAGGTAGTTATATAGCTAGAGAAAAACCATGCTTCTTAAGGTTCACTGAATGCAGATTTTGAGGCAAATTCTTTGTCACTTGGTGAAAACTTAGTGCCCTTGCCTTTGGGTTTCTGCAGACCCTTCATGAAAAAGTAGCAGCCTAATGAGCAAAGGACTGCCCGCTAAATTTCGTAACTTGAGGTTATATTGTTATTAAGAGCAGAAATAGAATTTAACCTTCTCTCAACTCTTTTCTACCCGGAATAATTACATTATATTCCTAGTTCAAGTTAGTTAAATTTTTGAAAGATTTGTGTCATCCTGTAAAAAAGAGATTGGAAGGGAGTTATTGGTATATTTTTAGTATTGCATGTCTAGTACTTTTGAAAGCCAGGAATTCTTTGATAATTATAGATAAGGCAATGTGATTTAAAAAGAGAAAATATAAGTGCTTTATTGATATACATATTGAGGTTTTTGTTTTGTTTTATTTTGAATTTTTAAACTTTGAGATTCAATGAAATGTGAGAAAAGTAATCTCTGATAGGGATTGTTTAATTCCCTTAGATATCAAGCCAGAGTTAGCAGCTCTAACAATATCCACTGGTAGATCAGTGATTTACTAATCTTGGGTAAGATACATCTGGAGTATAATATGGACCATAATATAGACAACTGATTTGCTTTACAAAAAAAAAAAATATTTATTAATCACACTTTTATTGAGTACCCTTCTCTGTGTTAGAAAGATGGATGGGAGCTGACAATTTGGAAACAAAATTAAGAAAAGAATACTATTATAAATACTATTATAAATGATATCAAAGCTTCTTCTAAGGAACTGTCCATAAGATCACTAAATTTCTCATTCTAATGTATCTATTACAGTTGCTTAAGGACAAAAATATAGGCTTGTGTAGTTTGCCGTTTTCTTCAGTATGTTCCTTAACATCAAGATCAATGAAGAAAAGAAAGATTAATTACTATGTTTTGAGATACAGAATCTAGTGTACTCAAGCAATTATTTTAGAATTAATTATTCCTTCATTTTTTTCCCTAGTAAATGTGCAAAGACACAAAAGTAAGGAGATCAGAATATGACCAATAGTGTTTTTCAAATTGGAGAAGGATTTCAAGAATTTTGAAATCATAAATTAGAATTTTACTATATAAATTACATTTTTCCTATTGTTCAACCTTTAACTAAAGGAGAGAAAAGCTTTATAGACACGTACGTGCCTTGAAAGGAAGACTAACACCCTTGTTAAATGTTGCAACACTAGGTCATTTTGTGCAGAACAGAATGAAGTTTATTTCCATTTACCTTGTACTTTATATAAATATGTCAGTGATTTGAAAGATTGTTGCTCTGCACAGGTATTTGTTTATTTGCTTACTTTAATTTAAGCTTAGCTACTTGCATTAAATAATGCAAATTGACTACATTTCTACACATGACACCCTAAATTGCATAGTAGGTAGGGTAAGTAGATATGCTCTTGAGAAATAAATGTTACAAAATTACAACTGAACTTCAGATATTATAAGCAGTTTGGGGTTGATTTGAAGAGACTGATCGTTATACAAATAATTAATAATAATGAATGAGAGTTCTAATTAGATTTGTAATTAAACTCTAAGAAAATCATATTCTTCACTACAATCTCAGATATCAGAACCAGTACAAGTAAAGAGGATTCTGTGACTTCTAGTATAAGCTTAAAGTTACCATTTAAAACTTTTTTCTATACAGTTAAAGAATTTTTACATCAGTGTGTTATCAATATAAATACAGAAATGAATTGATTGCT
Source organism: Ailuropoda melanoleuca (assembly GCF_002007445.2). Lineage (NCBI taxonomy): Eukaryota > Metazoa > Chordata > Mammalia > Carnivora > Ursidae > Ailuropoda > Ailuropoda melanoleuca. The sequence continues at coordinate 41,850,792 of NC_048218.1, read as the reverse complement.
GACTTTATTATAAAGTTTCAACATTCATTCTTAGCTGCTGACATAAATAATATATCCTCATTTTTATTGCTGATTGCTTTATAAATCAGTTAACTAAATATATAAGAAATTAAAGTAGTATTAAAAAATATACCACAATGTCTCTTTATATTTTAGTCATTAATATTAACAAAAAATAAATATCTTACATTTTAAATTTACTTCAAAAATTAGGATTCTGTTATCTGCAGACACTGAAAATACTTCTTTAATTAAAATATTTAAGCTTCATTTTTTTTTGGCAAAACCTTTGTGTTTGTGTATCTGTATGTGAGATAAAATAAAAATTTACTGACTTCTCTGTGAGAATACATACTTTATTCAAAGTGGAATGAATGAAAAATTCAATGCTGCTTTGTCTCTAAATGAATAAACCAATAAAATTAAATATAAAATAAGATATACATAAATAAAATATGAAATAAAATAGATAAAATATAATAAAAATAAAATATAAGTAGAATTTACATTATATTAACCAATAAAATGTGTATAGGTCATTAGAAACATTTTAGAATTAATTGAAATAGAAATGTTTATCTATATATGTATTTGTATTCCTTTGAATAATACCATGAATCATTAAAAATTTATCAGATTTAAATATTTTAATGCATATACAATTCTGGATAAAATTAATTTCTCCTTTGAAAAGGTCAGTATTCTAAGAATTAAAAAGAATGAATTTTCCCGACTTTATTTTAGTGCCTACTATTACTGTTATAAAGAAATAATAGTCTATCCAGCAACACACAAATAGTGGGTGATTAGACTACTTTCCAATCACTGCTTTCAGTATATACTATACAGAGTGGACTATATCTAGATCATTAAAAATAAAACAGAAACAACAATTTTTTTCATATAATAACCACAGGTAAGTTGTAGAACTATAATTTAGTTTTTTCCCGCTTATTCCTTATTTCCCAGGAATAACCAACTCTTTGTGTGTAGGATGATTGTAGAATTTTTTGAGGATGCATGTGTAATTATATCACCTAGCCTTTGTCTTTGTATGCATGTGTATGAATATAATAATAAATTATCTCAGTCTTAACTGTTCATCTTTTATCTGATGAACAATATATAGTTAATAAGTATATATTTTTATGTTACTTAATGTGTTTCTAAACCATATAATTTGACTGAATTGCTTTTTAGCATTGTCATAACTTATTTTAAAAATATCTTCTTTGGGGCAATTAGGTTCTTATTTTTCATGATTGTTAAAAAAAAGTGATGAACATACAGAAATATTTTAGCACAGCCATGATTATTTCTTAAGAATAGAATTTTGGGGGGGGGTGCCTGGGTGGCTCAGTTGGTTAAGTGTCCGACTCTTGGTTTCAGGTCAGGTCACGGGCTCAGGGTTGTGAGATTCAGTCCCATGTCAACTCCATGCTCACTGTGGGGTCTGCTTGAGAGTCTCTCCTTCAGCCCTTCCTCCTCCCCCCGCTTGTGTCCCCCCCATAAATAAATAAATAAATAAATAAATAAATAAATAAATAAATTTTTTTAAAAAGTATAGAATTTTGAAAGCAGGGTGATGAATGGAAGAATACTAAGTATTTAAATGTTGCTAATGTATGTATCCATTCATATTACATTTCTAGGAGCCATGTTTGGGATCATCCTCTTCTCTAAACCCTAGCAAACACCAGTTAGTGGATCCCCTTCATTAATTTTCAGTTTGCCAAATTAGCAAAACTTAATTTCACATGTATTTCACTTTTCTTGTGAATGTGTTGTTTTGTATGTATAGGCTATTAATCATTTATATTTTATATATATTTAAAATTTTTTCCTAACTATACTGTTTCAACTTTTTGTTTTGACCATTTCTAAATTAAAATTATTAAAAAATGTATTTTAAGCAATAATTAATATCATCCTTGGAATTGACTCCCTCACAGTGAGAGTATAAATATTTAGATAGTTTTGCTTCTATTAATTTCTTTTAATATTTAGAATTTTAATTCCTCTAGGATTAATTTTGATGTATAAGATAAGCATGAACCATATCTTTCCCAAGTGGTTAGCCTTTTATCAAACAAACATGTCATTGAATTATCTGTTTTTTATTAAATGATTTATCATGTTATCAATTATTGAATCCTTAGGAATTTTTCTGAACTTAGCCATTATTGATTATTTAATACTTTGAACTTCAGAATTACTTTGCTAATCAGGAATTTGATTCAAAGGCCTGAAATTTATTTATCAGTCTGGGCATATGGAGTAACATCCAAGAGTATTGAGTACTCCCAACCACATATCATTATTTTCATTCTTTCTTTCTAATATTTATGAAATGTCTGTATATTTTGAATGTGATTTCTGTCATTATGACATTTACAAGGTAGGAGAATTAAAAAATACTTGCAAAGCGATTAATAGAACAACTACCTAGGAAGGTTATAATGAAGTTGCTGGGAACCACAATGTGTATGTACCTATGGGTAGGATGCATTTTAATTTGATGGGTGTCATGGGAAAGACTTTCTGAGGATGCAGAATTTAATGAAAACTTGAACCTGTGCTGGAGTTGGCAAAACAAAGTAAATAAGTAATGTTACGGAATTCCCTGCAAAGAGAGCCGCCTATGAAAGAGCTTGAGGGTGGAAAACAGCTTGGTGGAGAGAAGGCAAAGTGGCCAGTGAATCTGTTTAAGCTTAGTGGGAACAGGGGGAAGGCTTACATTGATGTCGGTGCTGTATAAAGGTACTAGATCATATAGAATCTACATAAGTTTGGTAAAGAGTTTATATTTTGTTTTTTCATAGCAGCCAATTAAGAATTGTAGCTGAATTTCTTGTTTTTGGATGTCCCTTTCAAAAGGACTATTTTCCCATGGTGTATTTCATAAAGTTAATCTTAGCATAAAGGATTCTTACTGATTTTTGTGATTTTAATTGTATAGTGGACCACCTTTTTGAATTTATTACATTATCAATAGCTTTGAAACAATAATATGCTGTAAGTTTCTTCATTTTGTTCTTCACTTTAACAGAAATGGCTTTTGTGTTTGATTATTATATTGGAGTTGAGTGTTGGTTTGAGACATAAGCTTTACCATGTTGAAATACGGGTTTTTTTTCTTTTCTATTCAGAGTTTAATGATGAATTTTACTAAATTGTTTTTATTCCCCAATTGATGAATTTTACTAAATGCATTTTTAGCATCTACTGAAATAATTGTGCCCCCCCCCTTTGGTTTATTGATGTCCTTAGTACATTTCAAATAACGAGTAATTATTCTTTTCCTGAAATAAAAAGCTCATAGTCATAGTTCATTATTCTTTAAATGTCCTTTAAAGTTTTAATTAATGTTAATTTCTTAAGATTTTTGGTATGGTACTTGTTCTATTAGTGCTGATCTCTCAGCCTGTCATACCATTCATTTATCCGTTCATCTCATTCTGTTCTTGTTATCTTCTTGCTTATGCTTTGGTTCCACACAGTCTTCTTTACATTCTGGGAGCACCTTACTTTGCCTTTCTTTTCACTGATACTAGTTTTAGGGAAGGATTCCAGTCAGCATCTCAGTTATGGCTCTCAGTTGTATTTGAGTTCTGACTCCTTATCAAATTTGATTTCCCTTTCATATCAGGTTATTTTGACCCCAGCTACACTTTTTTTGTGACTTTTCACTTCTGTTGTATACACTTCTGTTTCACAAAGGACATGTCTTATTACACTCTGCTGGAGATTTAAAACAATTGCCTTGTATCTAGTAAGTGAACAGTTCGGGTTTGTTTTTTGTTTTTTTTTTTTTCCCTTTAGTCAATGAATTGGACAACAGTGAATTGGTTTTAGAAGTGTGCTTTTCAGATGCCCAGTTGCTCTTTTCTCTTTAGTTTTTCAGGATATATTTTGTGAGTTCCAATTTGTTTCATTATTTTCTCCTTACTTAACCTTTGACTAAAATGATGTATTTCCAGACTAGAGGTGATTAGAGACTTATCAGTGAGATCCCCTTAACACAGACTTTCCATTTGTATATGGATAAATTTCCTTCTCAGAGTTTATGCTGGATCTCAAGGTACTGTGAGCAACTGTCAAAAGTTTTGAAATCTCCAATCATTAATAATTTTAGATCTATTACAAATCTACTTTCCTACATAACATTTTCTGATAACTTATTAGGCTGCCTCTTAATATTAGGAGTAAATGGGATGTGAAATACACAATTTGCCTTTATGTAAAACCTTCAAAACCTCTACTACTTCTGCTCATTTATGCTAGGAGTAACCATTCCAAAATACTACAATTTTATCAGGCCATGTTTTATTTTGCCAGTTTGTTTTGCTTTGTTTTTTGGGGATTTTTTTTTTTTTGATGGATTACAAGATGAAAATGTGGGTGGGGAAATCCAAAAATTATTTCACATACTTTTATAAGTTGTAGAAAAGGACTACAGTAGCTCATTTTTCCTGATGATATGGCTTATGTGACTCCGTATTGGGTATATAGTTTCTTTTTTTTGCATGGTACAATGGCTTTTTCCTTATATGCCATGGGACTACCATAAGTTTAACCTTAGGGAGATTTTCTCAATCCATTTCCATCTGTTTTAAAGGTACTGTGTGTCTCATCTGGATTCCAATATAGTGTTCACCAACCTTCAATTTAGGTATAAGTGTTCTTTTTTTAAATCTGTGTATAAGTATGAACATTAGAGGAAAGTCGGAAAAGGTTGTATTAGTACTACTGAGCAAAATCCAGGAGGTGGTTTTCTCAGTATTGAACTTGCTGAAATAATTGCTTGTATACTTTTCTACAGGATAAATAAAGATTGCAATATATATTAATTAGCATGTTTAGAACTCTACCTGAATTGGAGTGGCTGCATGTTATTATCTGAAAAAATAAGCAGTAAATGTTTCATTAATAAAACAAGACATTACCCAAATCAGAGACCCCAAGTTCTGGAAGGGACTTGGGTTTCTGTAACTAGGGTTAAAGTTCAGAAGACTTTAGGTTAGTGTGGCCATACATTATAGCATCAGATGAAAGTAGTGAATACTTCTTACTGTCATTTAGAGTTTGCTGAACACTGAGATTTCGAATATGGGAAAAAAAAGACAAGTATTTAAATTCCCTAGATAGTGCATAACTGGCAAAATAGTAGTTTTACATAAGCCCCTCTTTGTTCAGTATTGTAAGAGAGGTGTTACTTCCAAAACCTTTCTTCAAACAGCCTAACACAGTAAGTGCTAAACAGAACTGTTGCTATCAATACTTGCTAATATGAAAGTTTCTCTTTGGTTTTCTCTTGTGTTTGTTTGGTTTGGTTTTATTCTGCTTGTTTTCTGAATGGGATTGGCCCTGTTTTCCTCTGCTTATTAGCTGTCATCCACTCCTCCTTTACTTTATGAACTGCTTGTTATTATTTGGTCATTTTTCCAGTAATATTATTTATAAGAACTATTTCTGTAATGAAGAGAAACAAAGAACTTAACTATTCATTTCAAATGTGTTACACACACTGTTTCTTTTTTTGTCTTTTGAGTCTGGTTATTTTACTTGATTCATACAGAAGTTTTTATGCAGAAAAGTTAAAAATTCTTTTCCTCTGTGGTTCTGGGTTTTGCTTAGAAAACACTTACCCATTCTAAGATAATAAACTACATCTTATATTTCTTTTGGTTATTACATATTTTATTTATTTATTTATTTATTTATTTATTTATTTATTTATTTATTTATTTTTAACTAGGCTTTATGCCCTATTCATTGTGGAGCCCAATGCAGGGCCTGAACTCATGACACTGAGATTGAGACCCTGAGACCAAGATCAGAGCTGAGAAGAGTCAGACCTTAACTGACTGAGCCATTCAGGTAACCCTACATAGTTTAATTTTTATAACATTTAAATATTGTTCCATCTGAAATGGAAAGCTAATGAAGGTGAAGGAGAAGGCTATACTGATTTTATTATTTGATGTAGGCAATTTGAATTTTTCTACCATACTTCTGGTACCTTTCATTGGTTTGTTTTCAATATTTTTATTAGTTCTTATGAACAAACTATAGAAATGATCCCTGAAAGTATAGTCTTTTATTTGTTCTTATGAAAATATTTATTTGAATTTTATTACCTACGATAAAACTATGCTGCAAATATAAAAATTGTTTGCCTGATTCTTACATTCCTAGAACATTCAGCATTGAAGAATTGTAGTGAAATACACACCAATCTAGGCATAAGGAAACCCGGGTTCTAGTTCTAAATCCAGGTTCTAGTTCTAAACCTACTATTTACTAATCATTGCACGGTCAGCCAATTCCTTCTTCTCTCCAACTTAGAGTTCACATAGCTTATTAGAAGTAAGCCCCCCCACACCCAGGATGGACAATAGCTCTTTAAAACTGTCTTGTTTTACTGTACCTTAAAAGCATCAATTGGTAGAAAACTGGCTTCTAGTCTAACTCTATTGTTGGAGTGCAATTTCCCAGGGAAACTGACTTTGTCTTGCTTCCCCTGATAACAGGAAGTCATTTGTTTACAACAGGACAAAGCCAGCCATTCAATCCTTGCATTAATAGTTTTTTGTCTGTTCTCATGAAGGACTTGCTTCTATCTCTGGCTTCTGGCATTCATATTGCATTAAATTGCCAACTTCTCTTTTACTAATATCTCCATTTTATGCTGAACTTGCCCAGAATTCTGGACATTACTAAGCAACTGAAGGCATTCTGCTTCTTTCAGTTGAGCAACCAGAGTTTATTTTAGACAATTACTTTATGCTCCTCATTCTCCAAGTTTTCCTTGGTTTTATGTATGTAAATATGTAAGTAGGGGTTGAATTAGGCAATTTCCAATCTTCCTTTGGTTCTGACAGCATATGATTTTATAAATCTATATTTAAATAAGTGTCTCTCTAATCTTTTTAAAAGATTCATAGACATTTTCTCTAATGCAACTATGATTTCATTTTCCTGTTAAGGAACATAGCTCATCTTGGACATTCCTCCTATATAGAACCAAAAAGGATGACTTTTTAATCACAGGACTTGCATTCTTCTAAATTTCATTATCTTTGTTAGTAATCTTACCCAGTCCATGTTAACAAAATTAAATTTGTAGGAATTCATTGAGTGAAAAACTCAATCCTGGTATCCTTGGATATAACAAGTAATTGAAAGATACCATGTAATTTTAAGGTTATAATATATTTAACAATCCAAAATTAAATTATTCTTATTCTTTTATGTATTGTTTGCAATTTGCTTTTCTATATTATTCTAGAGCACTGCACATATTCTTTCATCATACCATTTTCTTTATCATTTTGCTGAAGATTGCCTCACTCTGTCTTTATTCTTATGACAATCCAGTTGATTATAAACTTCCTGTAGTTCAAAAAGAAGAAAAATTACTAATTTGAAATTGACCTAGTTATTCCAAGTATACTGTTCTTTCATATCAAATTCTTTTGAAACTGCTAATATTTGTTTTGTGATCTGTGTTAGCCAGAACACAACATCAGTTCATGGCAGAAGGGTAGGACCTTAGTGAATAAGAAGCTAAAGAAGGAGAAGGAGAAAGAGAAGAGGAGGAAGAAGGAAAAGGGATGGGGGACTGGAGGAGGAAGAAAAGGAGAAGAAATCATTGGGGGATATTACCAAATTTTTAATAGAAGACAAGAAATGTCATTTCATCTCCCTAAAATTTTTGTTCTGTTCCTAAAGTCAACACAGAGCATTACATAAAGCATACTTCTTTTACATAATAACCTTGACTATGTGTCACAAGGTTTTTCTTCCTCTTTATAACAACAAAAGAACTTCAAAGCTCCTTAAGTTTGATAAGAAATTTAATTATATTTTGCCATCAGTAATTTATGGCTTCAAATTATACTAAATTGGCAGCTGCTGATGTGAAGTGCAAGTGAAATCAGGCCAATTCTAACCAAATCAGGCATAAAATCATATTTTAATAAACTGTGATTCCACTTCCTATTACCCTTTTCTCTGTGTCATGCATGCCTGAGCTTCATGTGTAATTTGTGTACACAGATGCTGAATTTTATTGCTTTGGTAATTTAGAAACCTGACTCTTGCAAAAAAGATATTAGGATATACAGGCAGAAACTAATGAAAGTTATACACATACACACAGGATAGTGAGGAAATCTGCTTAAGAAATGTATGCATTTTCAATCTCTCTGTATTTCTTTTGTAGGATTAAAAATGTGGATGGTCTACTAGCTTTTGCACTAATTATTTGTAAATTGGAAGAATTAAGGAGACACAATGCAGAATGTAGCATTTAGGCCAAAGAAAAATGGTAAAATAAATTCAGCATGTCTTTTTATAGAAAATGGGAATCTGGAACTTGATATCAGAGAATACCATCTTTTCTTTCTTTAAGATTTTATGTATTTATTTGAGAGAGAGCACAAGTGAGGAGGAGGGTCAGAGGGAGAAGCAGAAACAGACTCCCTCCTGAGCAGGTCTTGATCCCAGGACCCCAGGATCATGACCTGAGCTGAAGGCAGCCACTTAACAGACTGAGCCACCCAGATGCCCCCAGAGAATGCCATCTTTAAAAATTGTACATGCTGGCTAGGAATCGTTAATAGCAAAATTAGTGATGGGTGAATAAGTTCAAATCTCTCACCATCTGGAAAAAAATAGCAGCAATAATAACAAACAAAACTATGTAAAGTCTGTGCTTTTGGTGTAACTGGAAAATAATGACAGAATTTCAATCACCTGTAAATAGAATAATAATCAATTTATCAGAGTTATCTCATCCTTCTGACTCAACCTTTCATTCTTAGAGAACAAAAGCAGTTCAGGAAAACCTTAGATAAATGAAAAAGTAGGAGAGTAAATTGCAGAATTAAGATTGACCTAAATTCACAAACAGAAAGAGGAAACCTCTTTTACTTATAATAATAAAGAATAGCATTTTGGTGGATCAGAGGAGCCAACAGGGGAGGAATTGCAAAGTGTATATGGAACTTCAAAAGGCAGTCTTTTAAAAGGTAAGTTTCAGGAGAACAGAAGATAAAAAGGAAGAGTGAATATTTATTTGAAAAATAAAAAGTTTAGCAGCATGAAAAACATGAAGGATGCCTAAAACTCTGCCATTCTACTGCTCCTGCCTCAGAAAGTCATTCATAAAGAAGGCATGTTTTTGGACTAAAAATAATTAATTTTTATTTCTTAATCTAACCCAATTCAAATGAAAATGCTATTGTAAAAAATGTACAGAAAGTTCAAAGGATATTTTCAAGAGACCGACTAGAACAATTACTAGTAGAATCACTACTTTGAAGAAAGTTATTAGAAAACAAAATTGAAAACAAAATGCAAATTTGGGGCAGTTATTCAGTTTTATTTTTATTTTTAGAGATTTTATTTGTGAGAGAGAGAGAAGAGCGCGCGCGCATGCACGTGCGAGAGAGAGAGAGAGAGAGAGAGAGAGAGAGAGAGAGAGAGAGAGAGAGCACGAGCGCATGAGCCGAGCACTACCATGAATTGGAGGGAAGGGCAGAGGGAGAGGGAGAAACAGGCTCCCCACTGAGCAGGGAGCCCAACACAGGTTTAGATCCCAGCGTCCCGGGATCATGACCCAAGCCAAAGGCAGACACTTAACTGACTGAGCCACCCAGGCACCCCTTATTTTTGAAATATTAAGAAATAAATGCAAGTTTTTCCTGAAGAAATAAAAAAGCCATGCTTTGTTATGGTGGAATGCACTAATGAAGATGGTGCTTTGTAAACTGGCCAAACTGTAAGTCATGGAAATGTAAAGGGACAAAAAACCTTTTCTATAAAACTCCTATAAAAAGTAAGCAAAGACTAAGAAAGAAAACAATTCAGTTTACAGGTTAAGACTAGAGATAGATGATTAGATTACTCCAAGCATTTGGGGGATATTAAAAAAAATTAGACTGAAATAAATTGAAAAGAAAAAGACAAAAGAATATCTGAAATGATTAATAATTATATGTTTTCAATAATAAATAGATCTAAATGAAAACTTAATAAGGACAATTACTGAAACACAGAACAGCCATGATGTAAAAGGAACAAATAAAGTATGGTCAGATCGTTCTTGAAATGGAAGACAGACAAAAAAATCTAGCATATGTCTAGCAGATTTTTTGAAGTCAACAAAATAATTGATTAGAACTAATACTGAAAACTGTAATCCAGTTTGGTTTTTTTCCCTCTGGAAACAAAACAGTCCCTGAATCTACATAGTGAAGGCCCAGGAAGTAACAGGGAAAAATTAATCTGTCAAAACTGATTTTTAGACATTTTATAGAAATGCTATTAAACTTTATAGTTAAAATTTCCTCGGGGCCTCCTGGCCAGAATAACAAATGACGTAAAAGAACAGGAGATTTAGACTGATGTCAGATTACACCAGTGATAAAGCATTTTATAAAGCTTGTTTATAGAAAGATGTATCAGTGATTTGAAACTAACTTAGCTGTCTTCCACATGTCAAGGCAAAGCATTGTCTTCACTCAAATGACCAGGAAAGTCTCCAAACATGAGTCCTTCTCTTAGAGCAAGAGCTCCATCCAACCAAGAAATGACTGGTGAAACTTCAGCAGGAAGGCTAATTGTGAACATTCATTGTAATTGAAGACTAACACAAGAGTGGGTAAAGAATAAACAAAGAAAAATATGTTGTATACTGTACAATATGCCATGTTTTATGTGTTATATATCAGGACAAAGCAAGAAATAGAAGGGAGAAGGAAAGAGAAATGGGGAATAAGCTCATGAATTGCTATGTAGGTAAAAGATTGGAGTAGTATTATTTTAAATTGACAAGTGGATTGTAAAAGGTTAAATTAGGAAACAGTATATTTAAGATATACATACAAAGGTAAGTACTAGAACAAAAAAATTAAGCCATCCTAAATGCAAAAAGCCATTTCAGTAAAAGAACAAAGAAGTCACAAAGGTAAATGCAAAAATATATATTATACCATAAAAGATGCCAAAGTTGACATAAAAAAAACTTTCATATCAATAAACCTAAATAGATGTAACTTGCCTGTAAAAGAAAGAAAAAGATAAATTTAGCTAACAGATCAAAACCTGACTGTATATACATAATTATCTTAGAAAAGAGTCTAAAAGTCTAAATAGAAAAGGATGGACAAATGTATTTTGAGAATTGGAAACGACAGTAAGCCTGGGGTGGTTATCACGATGATCTTAAAATTAGAATTTAAGCAAAAAGCATTAAAAGTGACAAGACACAATTTTAATTCTAAAAGACACGATTTAGGGGCGCCTGGGTGGCTCAGTCGGTTAAGCATCTACCTTCTGCTAAGATCATGATCCCTTGGTCTTGGGATCCAGTCCTGTGTGGGGCTCCCTGCTCAGCGGGGAGCCTGCTTCCTCCTCTCCCTCTGCCCCTGCCTCCCCCCTCCCTGTCCCTGCTGTGTTCACGTTCTCTCATGCTCTCTCTCTCTCTCTCTCTCAAATAAATAAAATCTGTAAAAATAATTAAAAAATACAAGACACAATTTACTAAAGAAATATAACATACATAAATGCCAGCGCACCAAATCACAGCAATCACCTTATAAAGCAGAAAATACAAGAGGAAAAGAGACAGAAAAAGAAACACACTATGAATAGCAGAAATTAGCAGCATTCATAATATAAGGGGGAAAGATTAAGGAAGTATAATTAAATGACAATAAAATAGATATTGTGGCTATAGAGATAGGTGATTAGATAGATAGATAGATATGGCTATATATGTTATTTATATCATAAAAGTAAAAAATATAATTTCTCAAGTGTTCATGAGACTTTAGAAAATATAAACAAAGAAACAAAGAAAATATAACTATGTTCCTTAAAGTAGAAGTATTACAAACAAAACTCTCATCACAGTGAAATAAGATTGGAGGTTATAAAAAATATAAAAGGCCACTTCTTGAATTTTGAAAGCTTGAAAGCTTTCTATTAGACAGTTATTGGACTAAAGTGAAAGTACACACTGAAAATTGAGACATTCTTAAAAAGTACTGATGAATACTCTCTCAAAACATATGAACTCATTTAAAGCAGCAAATAGCATAATATCATAGTCCTAAATATCTTGGTCAATGAACATAAATGAAAATAAATGAACTAGATTTGCAGTTTTTAAAAAAGAATAGAAAAAATGACAAAATAAGCTAATAGTAAGATGAGGGATTTATAAAGGTAAAAACAGGAATAGATGACAGTAAAAATAAAATAATTTTGATTTTTAATTGAAAAATTTACTAAATACACAGCATTAGCTACCTTAAGAAAAACAACAAAAAATTTCACAAATTTAGAAAATAGGAATAACAATGTGAAAATGGTTATTAAAATAGAAGAAAATGGGAAAAATAAGAGTACTCCCATATCTTTCTGCAAATAAGTATATTCATAAGGAATACAATTTAGAAAACAGTGAAAGTGAAAAAGAAAAAGAGAAAGCAGGAATGGATTTATTTATTTATAACTTGAATATAGGGAAATGTTTTCTAAAAGTGACTCAAAATAAAGATGTGATAAAAGAAACAATTGATAAATATGAGAACATAAAATAATTTCAAAAATTTCTTGCATGCTAAAACATCATAATAAAAATGTCAAAAGATAACTGACAAACCAGAGAGAATATTTGCAACATATATCACAGATGAAGGGCTAATGTCTCCCAATATAAAGAGTTCCAAAGATTTTTAGGAAAAAAGACCAACAACCCCATAGGAAAAATGGGGAAAAGTTAAGAATAGACAATACACAAAAAGATGTAAAAATAATTCTTCAACATATGACAAGATGTGCCACCTACCTCATAATTAAAGAAATGGAAATAAGCCTTACATTACACTAACATTTTATATATATGAATATATATGAAAACATTCTGTTGACAGGGCTTGAGAAAGCAGAAATTTTAATTTCTGCTGGAAATGCAAATTTGTATAACTTTCTTGGAGAGGAATTTATGAATGTGTAACAAAACCACAACATATACATTTACATTTTAACTAGCATTCCAATTTTAGGAATTTATCCTGAAAACATGCCTCCAACAATATGAAGATAGATATTTCATCATGGCATTATTTGTAATTGCAAAATATTGAGAACAACCTAAAAGCACCCAGACACAGCATAGTGGTTGCCTTAACTATTATATCATACATTGTAGAAAAATCTTCTCTAAAAAGATCTGTTTGAACTTATAGTGGGTAATTTCTAGAATATATTGTTCGATAAACAGAAACAAAGTATGAAAGGGAATCTATAGTATGTTAGCTTTTTAGTAAGAGAAAAAAATGAGAAAATATCCCTATATTTTCCCATTTGTGTAAAACAAACACAAGAAAAATAAACCAGGCAATAATAAGGTTAGTTTTTAGCAAGGATAGGTTGGAATGGATAAAAAGGGTGGGTAATTGAGATAAATAGAATACATGCGGGAAATGACACATTTATGAATATTACTTTTTGCTAAGTTTTGACTTTTAGTACATAGTTTTTCACATGCTCAAAAATATAGAAAGTCAAGAGGCATAAGAAAAAATGGTATTAAAAATAAGAGGTAAATTAGCTCATTTCAAATGACTAAAATAACCACATACACTGGAGGAGGAAAAAACAGCTAATCCAACTAACTCTTCAAGGCAAAAGAGCTATAAATAACTATTGAACTCTAGATATTAGTTCTGTTTTTGACACTAATACCAGTTAGTAATTCTGAAATTATTTGATGTGTCTTAAAAGAAGGAGCAATAATGATCACATTGTGGGTATTGCCTTATTGATGAGTGCTTCACAGAACTCTTGGAGTGTGAGGTCGGTGGGTGATTTTAATTTAGTCTTTGAGAATTCTCTTGGCCTTTGGACATAAATCTCTTCTTAGCCAGTGAAAACTGTTGTCATTTTTGTCCACATAGGATAGCACTGCCCTAATGAAGTACCCACAGAGAGCAGATCAACTTTTGGGAATGGAAGTATACATGATCTTGGAAGGAAACGATCAAATTATGTTTAAATATCCAATAATAATACTGGTTCTAGTTGCAGAAGAATGACTAAATTTGTAAATTGCATTGCTTCGTATTTTACTTTCTCAAAACACATATGGTGACTTAATCTATGCAAGAACAAATGAATCAGATTAAGTAAAATTAATTTAGTAATATGCACAGGGTTTCTAAAAGTTCAGTACAATCAATTGGCAAATTTACTTTGCAAGTTAGAGTGCTTGTGCTAGTTTTTTTTAATGATGATGTATCACAAGGAGCAACTGAATAAATTAAGCTTAATGAATCTGAAACATTATACTAATTATATTCATTTAAATAAATGTCTTTATGATGGGACTTTCATGAAAATATTTATGAGATTTAAATAATTGCCAAAATGCTCTGATTGTTAATGAACTTTGAATATACCTTATATAGTGCGTATTTTCAAAGGCATAGAAAAAGAAGGCTTAGAAGACTTTGCTGGACAAAAGAAGACTTAGTGGATAAGTTTAAAAAATAATAGAAACTGCGCACTGTCGGGTTGATGGGATAGAGGTGGAATATTGTAATACAACATATACTTTCAGATAAAATCATAAAACCCTATACTGATACATGCCATAAAATTTTCTTGCAGAAAGCTTTCTGACATTACTGATACTTCAAGTTTCTCTGCTTAAAAATGAGTCTCTTTGAAAAGGCATATTTATGTGCTAAACTGTTTCCTCAAATAAATTGCAAAAACCCCAGTCAAATTTGGAGTTAATCTGTTACCGGGTCATGTGTTTTCTAGGTAGCTCTTCATAGAAATTATTATGAATGGTTTAGATATTAATGCAGTCATAACTCTTTATTTATAATAAATATTCCAGTCTGGGTTAAGATTTATTTGCTATTGTTTTCCATCTTTATTCCGGAACATCTCAATAAATCACAGGATTCTTATACATCTGGCATTTTGCTTTGGTCCTGTCAGCAATACTCCTATCTTTCACCACAGTGCACATCTGGTGTTTTTGCTTGCCTAGCAACTTTTTAAAAATACACCGCTTATTTTGTTTTGTTCTTTAAAGATTTATTTATTTATTTGAGAGAGAATATGCTTGTGACCTGGGGGAAGGGGCAAAAGGAGAAGAAGGAGGAAGCCGACTTCCTGCTGAGCGCAGAACCCAACAGGGGGCTACATCCCACAATCTATGAAATCAAAACCTGAGTGGAAACCAAGAGTCAGATGCTTAACCGACTAAGACACCCAGGTGCCCCCAAAAATATGCCTCTTATTTATTAGGGGGACAGCTTTCTTTCCCAAACACCTGCATTTTGTTATCTCTGGTGAGACCAACCACAATTTCCAGAAGTAACTACAAGACAGCACACTCTTTCCGTGGTTTATATTCACCTTCACCATAAAGTAAGTTTACCTCATCTACAAAATAAATTCACCCCAGTTCTCAAGGATTTTGGTAGTTTTCATTTCCTGGAGAGCCTTCTAAGAGGAATTTAAAAAAAAAAAAATTTACAGGGCGCCTGGGTGGCTCAGTCATTAAGCGTCTGCTTTCAGCTCAGGTCATGATCCCAGGGTCCTGTGATTGAGCCGGGGTCGGGCTCCCTGCTCCGCAGGAAGCCTGCTTCTCCCTTTCCCACTCCCCCCACTTGTGTTCCCTCTCTCACTGTCTCTCTCTGTCAAATAAATAAAATCTTTAAAAAAAATTAAAAAATAAAATAAAATAAAAATTTACAGTCTCCACCATTACAGCTGGCCTACTTCCTCCACTACTCATTCTAGATTCCCATCACCTTTGACTAGCATCTCTCCTCAGTGAAGTGACTTGGGTAGTAGGGTAACCAAAACCTACATCTCCGAATGGTCTGTTTCTCTGGTGGCCCTTGGTCACCATGCTTTTCAGAGGCTCAGGAGGCTGTACTTTTTAAATGTAAAAAAAGAACCCCAAATCATATGGTTTCACTCATATGTGGAACATAAGCAATAGCACGGAGGACCACAGGGGAAGGGAGGGAAAACTGAAGGGGGAGAAATCAGAGACTATGGACCCTGGGAAACAAACTGAGGACTGCAGAAGGGAGGGGGGCGGGGGGATAGGGTAACAGGGTGATGGTTATTAAGGATGGCATGTGTTGTGATGAACACTGGGTGTTATTCACAACTAATGAATCATTGAGTACTATATCAAAAACTAATGGTGTACTATACAGTGGCTAACTGAACATAATAAAAAAAAAAAGAAGTGAGATGATTCTCTTCTGTGGATGGTATGAAAGGCCCTGAGCTTCAGGGCCTATTTAGAAATTCTGAATTGTGATCTTGGACTCTATGGCTCTGTATAAAGAATAAATAACATATTATTAGATGAAAAAAAAAAAAGAACCCCAAGAGAGGCCCTAGTGATGATCTGGAAACAAAATGTGTTACTGTGTTATTTTCTACTCCATTTTATAACAGCAGCCTTACCTCTTTCTGAAGAATAGTCTTTTGCCCCTGCCATGATAGGTTTCTTTCCCTTTCTTGCTGGTCTCTTGGCACAAAGAGCCCAAGGCAAAAGGGCAGTAGCCATGACTTAAAGTTTAAAGGAGTTCTTCCTATTTCCCCTAATGGGAATTCTCTGTCAGTAGGATTTCTAGACCCACATAACCTAAGGTTGTGGAAACAGGAGGCACATATTCCTAAGTTGGTCATTAAGAGTGATAGTAAGTAGGCTTATTCCCACTTCAACATTTTGATATTCAGACCCATATTTTGTATCTCTAGGATCTCAGACCCATATTTTGTATCTCAAGGAAAAGGTGATCATAGAAACTTTATTGGTGTTTTAATATGAATAAAGCTTAGTTTTGAAATAGGAAGAATAAAAATTATTGTAAACCTGTAATGGGCCAAGTACTATTCTAATTGCTTTACCTATAAAATCTTTAATGCTCAAAACTATTTTGAGTATTCACACCTCTGTTTTTTGGCTAAATAACTTTTCTAAATTCCCATAACAAGTAAATAGTTGAATGTGACATTTGAACAGTCTAGCTCCAGAGTATATTATACTATCTCTTAAAATAGAGTGTTTTTTGTATTATTATTGTAACTGAGAATGTTCCTATATTGTGGCTGTTTTTGCATTATATAAACTTCAAATATATTCATAATGGAATTGATAATTTTAAATAATTTAAGCATGCATTTTAGAATATCCGTCAACAGTATTCTCATTTTTATGAGGATATGCAATACTAAAAATGCTTTTTAAAAATATAGAGAGGGCGCCTGGGTGGCTCAGTCAGCAAAGCAACTGCCTTCGGTTCAGGTCATGACCCCAGGACTCTGGGATCGAACCCCTGGTTGGCTCCCTGCTCACTGGGGAGCCTGCTTCTCCCTCGCCCTCTGCCCCTCCCCATTGCTCGTGCTCTCTCTCAAATAAAAAAATAAGGTCTTTAAAAAATATACAGAGAGAAGATACTGTGAATTTGCTATTGTTTTGTTAGATTAGGGAAGTTATTCTATGTGTCCTCCACCGATTTTGAAAATTCACCAAATATGTATGAGAGAAAAACTGAATGAAGCATTATTTAGAGATTTGTACCACGAACTTTAATGTACAAAAGACAATGTGGTGGAATTAATTTAAAAGAAAGCCCTAGGGGCGCCTGGGTGGCTCAGCTGTTAAACATCTGCCTTCGACTCAGGGCGTGATCCTGGTGTTCNAAGAAAGCCCTAGGGGCGCCTGGGTGGCTCAGCTGTTAAACATCTGCCTTCGACTCAGGGCGTGATCCTGTTGTTCTGGGATGGAGCCCCACGTCGGGCTCCTCCGCTATGAGCCTGCTTCTTCCTCTCCCACTCCCCCTGCTTGTGTTCCCTCTCTCGCTGGCTGTCTCTATCTCTGTCGAAAGAATAAATAAAATCTTTAAAAAAGAAAAGAAAAGAAAGCCCTAATCCCTATTCCATGTCAATTTAATTTTTGAATCTTCTTACAGTCAGCTGTGAAGACTGTAGAAATACCTATGTTGGGGGATTACTGAATCAATTATTCTGGTGCCAAGGCAGGGCAATCAGTACTTTTAAATGGTTCAACCCCAGATGATTCAAATGTGCAGGCAGAGTGAGAATCCCTGGTTTATGATACAGTCCAAACATTTAAGATTTTAATATGTCTCCTGTGATTAGATAATAAATATTTCATTGTAACAATGAATGAAATATTGAATAAAACTGAATATCAAAGGGCGCCTGGGCGGCACAGTCATTAAGTGTCTGCCTTTGGCTCAGGGCGTTATCCCAGCGTTCTGGGATTGAGCCCCACATCAGGCTTCTCTGCTGGGAGCCTGCTTCTTCCTCTCCAACTCCTCCTGCTTGTGTTCCCTCTCTCGCTGACTTTCTCTGTCAAATAAATAAGTAAAATCTTTAAAAAAAAAATAAACAATATCAAAAGGTGCAATGTTACTAATTTGAATGTTTTTATATAGGATCAAAAGTTCTGCACTAGTTGAGGCTTTAGATTACTAAATACTACCTGGCGGATGCAAATGGCAAACCTGATACAGCTGAAAGAAATATGATTAACATGAAGCAATCAAAGGGAGGCTAATTACACCTTTGAGGTTGAAAATAGTTAAATGATATGAAGAAAATGACAAGAAATTCTTCCTAATGAATACAATAAGTATACCAATTAAATAAATAAATATACTTGTAGTTAATTCTAACATAAAAATTGTGAGTGGAATTCCAGGAATATATATTCCTTGACGATTTCATTTTGGGAGATTAACAGGAGGCTTCAGTTTCGGGTTAACTTAAAATTGCCCCTATCTACTGACCTTTTTATATAGCTCTATCATACATGCAATTCTTTGGGAATCAACTGCCCATAGTCAGCTGGAATTGGCTCCAACAAAATTAGAAACACCCAACTAAGTAAAACGCAGGAGCCATCTCTGTTGCCCTCTTTAAAAGTCAAAGACAGTAGTTTAGTCTGAATATAAAGGACCTGATAATAGGATAGATAGCCGTAACTGACCTGGATTAACACTAGCTGTGTTCATCCCAAACTTTAAATTATAAAATTATCTTTTATTAATACTTTTAATTTTCTTCTGTACAGACATTTCTCCCTAAGGCCAAAATTTTGGTGTTTTTTTTTTTTCTCCGTATCTCTCAGCCATAGAAAACCTTTTCTAAGACTATTTGAAGTAAACATAAAGTACTCAAATAATATTTTTCAAAGATCAAAATTAAGGTTAAGTAATGTTTCTTCTTTCTGAACTCATTTCCTAATTTGTAAAGCAAAATATCTACCTCATATAATTAATTATTTTAGATTTTTGGTGAAAAAGATATATGGTTGGTGAAAATTTTTTCTCCATATTAAAGGCTTTGCCAGCTACCTAAGTTATTTGTAAGTTTAGAATTTTAAACATTTCAGATGTCTTTAAAATTAACTTTGTATTTGTAATCCACATCTTCCCATAAATTTTTGCTCAGCTTGGCTCAACTCTTGCTCATAAATTTAAAATAAAACAACTTCAGGAAAAGTAACATTAAAGGAGTTGGCATCTTAATATTCCTTAAGAGTTAGGCTAGTGTTAAAGTATTAAAAGTAGTTTTCACTTCTTAAAAAATAATTATTTCTAGAAAGTTACTGTAGATTCAGATTATAACACTGTACTATAATTATGGTTCAGATGGTACTGTTATTCTTAGCTCATATTTTCATTTGTATATAACTTCATGACAAGTACCTTTTCGGGCTAGAATTTCTCACACTTTTCAAGCAAAAAATAGAATTTTTTTCTGTAGATTGTTTGAATAAGCAACAATTCACCAACTGCTAAGAGAAAAAGGGTGTTTTAGAAATGCTGTGAAAAAGTTTTCTTTTACTTATTTTTTCCTAACTTTTAACTCTTCTTTTCAATTTACATTAGTTTTACACTTTTAAACATGCTTTAAACTTTTCATAATCCACAGCAAAAGTAATATGCTGAATTAAAAAACTTATAACTATAGGAGGGAATTGAGTGATTTTTTTAAAAATAAAAATTAATGAGGTTTTATATGGTATCCATATCTTGAAAGAAGAATAAATAAAGCAAACTATAGAATTTTTTTTCAAATCAATCTGAAATTATATCCTTGATTGAATTTTATGATTATTGATATCATCTGGACTGTTATTTTCTGAAGACTCAATTCAGTTGTGGCAAGACTATAAAAATAGTTCTGGATGGTCGTGGAGCTGGCAAAAGCCAAGAGCTATGGCATATGGATAAAAGCAGAAGTTTTGGTTTATAACTATGAACACTCTACTAAGAGATAGAAAGTTGTGCCTCAGGAACTCCACAGTCACCTTATGGGTACCAGACCCACACCTGAATGTCAGCCACCAGGTACCCAGTGTTCATGACAGTCAAGCACCCAATTCTGTGCACGGAGCAGTGGGGAAAACCACGGTGAATAGTGAAGTTGAATCTGCTGACATGCTTTCCACTTTAGGCCCTGCCCTAGCATGTGTGAAGGGACCTTCTAGACTGTGTCATAAAACAACTGCCCTATATTTAGTAGTTGCTATTTGTAGATTATTTACTGTTCTACATGTTTGTCTGCAGTGAAGCATTGGCTCAAAAATTGAGACCATCTTTGGTTCTTTACGGTCTGTTTAAATGCTGCTTCCCCTGTTTTAGGTAGCCATGTAGCCAGACTCTTGGAATTGGTGGATGACTGCATGGTGACCATCTAATCAAATTCTGACCACCTTGTCAAATCTCCACTACCTCTTGCTGATCCACTTCACACTATAATTAGGATAATGACAATAATAATGACAACAATAACACCCAATTAGTAAGTACTAACTCTTCACTCACAGTGTTTAACATTGTCTGTCCCTAGGATCTATACTCAGATAATCCTTGGTTCACAACCTGTAGTAGGCAGATGATCCCATCCCTACTCCCAAAGATGTCCACATCCTAATCATCAGAACCTGTGAGTGTGTTATGTTACATGAAAAGGAAAATTTGAAGTGGCAGATGGAATTATGGTTGCTAATCAGCTGATTTTGAGATGGGGAGATTATCCTGAGTTATCTGGGTTGGTACATTGTATTCTCAAGAGGGTGATAGGAGACTCAATGTCAGAGTGATGCAGCATAAGAAAGAATCAACAGGCTATCGCTGGCTTTGAAGTTGGAAGGAGAACCAGGCAGCTTCTACAAACCGGGAAAGGCAAGGACATGGATTCTCCCCTACAAACTGCAAAAGAAACACAGTTTTGCTGGCACCTTGATTTTAATCCAGTGGGATCCACTTTGGACTGCTGACTTTGAGAACTGTAAGAAAATCAATTCTGTGTTATTTTTAATCACAAATGAAAATTTGTGAAAATTTGTTACAGCAACAATAGGAAACTAATACGGTTTATCTCCAATGTGCTTATTAGTGTGAATAATGGAAGCAAGAGCAAAGATTGTAGGAGAACATAAAATTTCCTTAAAATAATAATTGGATAGATTACTAAAGACTTGATAGGATTGGAAATGCATGTAGACTGAGAAGGAATTGATAGCTGTTTCATGGAAAGGGGCTAGGTACAAATTGAGTCTGAACTGAGGGAATTGAAGAAATAAAATATTTGAGATTGTGAATGGGTAAAAGTAGAAGATAAATTACATTCTTAAAATTGTGCATGTTTTGCTGGTGCCATGCATCTTGTGTCATTTTTCCACCTAATTCCTAAAGAACAATACTTTCCCAAAGTATTGCATATTCTAAGGGATGACACCATTTTTGAAGTTAAGAAAGCATATGTATGGCATATATTAACTGTTGAATTGATTGATTAATGCTTTAGTAACGTGGCTTCATTGCTAAAATGTGTCTGGGTATTATAACTCTGATCACCAGATAAAAGTATTTCCTCCGTTGCAGGCTTAGCTTGAAGTTACCGACTTACGTCACTCCAAAATTTCTCTAATATGTCATTTCTCTTTTGTGGTAGCAAATTTGATGCTGAAGGTAGAACCCAGGTGTTATGGGCTGAATTGTGCCAATCTTAAAATTCATATGTTGAAGTCCTAACCCTTAATATCTCAGAATATGACTATATTTGGAAATAGGTCTTTAAGGAGATAATGAAGTTAAAATGTGGTTATTGAATGGGCTCTAATCCAGACAAGTGATGTTCTTATAAGAAGAAGGTATTTGGACGCAGACACATACAGAAAGAAGATTATGTGAAGGCACAGGGAGAAGACAGACCTTCATAAGCCAAGGAGAGTGACCTGAAACAGATACTTCCCTCAGGATTCTCAGAAAAAAGCAATTTTGCCTACACCTTGATCTCAGACTTCTAACCTGTAGAACTTTGAGAAAATAAATTTCTGTTGTTTATGCCACCCAATCTGTGATACTTTGTACAGCAACCCTAGCAAACTAATACACCAGGTCAAATTGATCATAGTCAAATTTCTGTGGCTGTCTTTTTTTTTTAAATTGAAGTATAGTTGACATACAATATTATGTTAGTTGTGTACAAATTAGGTGTACAAATTAGTGATTCAACAATTCTATGCATTGCAAAGTGATTGCAAACTAGCTGTCTTTTAATTCCCTTCATAGCATCTTTTTAGTGTTTATTGTTGAAAGAGTAATCAGAAACAGATAGTGCTATCAAGCCAGTAGGTCCTAGCATATACAAAAAAAATTATGACAGTGCCAAATCAATAATAGAAGTTTAAAGAAAGATAAAACAAAACTGGGAAGTAGCAACTAAGTCTTTCTATGGTTACCTAGAAATGAGAATATTGTAAGCCTAGGAGAAAATTATGTCCTTCAGAAATTTCTGGACAGCCTATTTGGAGAAAGGGAGCAGTAGCTTGAAAAACAGAAGGGAAGGCAGGTGCAGACTGCCAGCCTGAAATAAAAAAACATAAGTCTGGAAATGATGGAAAAGAGAATTAGCCTAGAGGGGGGAATAAGTGGCAGAAGCAGCATCTCCTCATAGAGGAAAATTTCTGTTAAATACTTTATTCATTTAAATAATTTTATTCTAGATAGCTCTAATGTGCACCCACTACACAACTGTGAGAGCCAAAGATACGCTATATTTATGGCCGGTAGTTGCACACCAGGCTTCTTTACACGATGAACAAGCAAAACCAAATACCGATTGGTTTCTATTTCACTTTTGTTCTTGGTTATTTTTCATAGTGCATTTTCCAACAGTAACGCTACAATACCTTTATTTTCTGTGATGTGATTTAAAGTGTTTGCTCACTGACATCAGTACTCATTTTTAGAATGATCCTTGGTCTCCTGCTTACCAGTATGAGTTTTGTTTGTAAGGTAAGGTCAAAGATTCTCATGCTGGGAGAAGATTTATGTATAATTTGTTCCTTCATGAAATAGTGCATATAATAATAAGTATTACTAGCAAATTAACACATACTAGTTTATAGAACTCAAACCGTAGCAAAAGATATAAAAATAAAAAGTAACATCCTTTCTCCCTTTCCTAAATTTAATTCTGTTCTCATGTTAATTAGCTTAAGAGACTTCTAACCACAATACAATCTTCTATATTTTAGTCTTTTTATTTTTAAACAAATCATATTGTACAACTGTTCTCCAGTTTTCATTTATGAAGATGCCTAGTGCGTATTATCATTTTAACACCTATACGCTTACCTTATTTTTTAATGACTGTTGAGTTTTATTTTACTGATCTAGCAGAATTCTTAAAAATAGACGTGTTTTGGTAGGCATTGGGCTATTTCCAGCTGTTTTCTATTACTAAACATTATCTAGTGCATATCATTTTACATACATCTTCATTCACATTTGCAAGTCTGTTTGAGAATAAATTTGGAGGAGAAAACATGCTACTGTCTATTGCTTTAAAATATATCCAGGCTATATTCCTTCTGAATACTTCTCCTGCTTCCAGCTCTCCAAGCCATCACCCTCTCTCACCTAGATCATTGCTATAAACCCTCTCAAACGGTATCTTGCTCCCTTACAAGCTAAGCTCAGTCCGATTCCCAATATATCACCTCTCTGCTCAAAATCTTCCAAAGTCTTCGCATTTTATTCAAAATTCATCCCCTATAAATCTTACTCTCATTTGGCCCACTTCCTCCACAGGAACTTTCTTGCTGTTTCTCAGGTATGCCAGGCCACAGCTGTGAATCTGTTTCCCTATAAATGGTGGAAGGTTACCTCCTTGCTCCCTGTGAATCTGTTTTCAAATACCAACTTCTCAGTCTTGCTCTGACCACCATCCACATGAAATGTTTCCAGCTCTTCAGTCTATATTCCTATTCTTTTTTATTTTAAAATTTCACACTCCACTTATCACCTTCTAACCAAAAACTTTATAATCCGCCTATTTGTTTAATGTTTTTCTCTCTCCTCTCACTAGATTATGAGAACCTCGTTCCAGAACAACTGGAGCTTTTGTCTGTTATGTCTCCTGATATATCCTAAGCACCTCAAACAGCCTAATAATTTAAGCACTCAGTAAATAAACAATGAGTAATTAATGGGTCAAGTGTTGTGTTCATCTTAAATGATCATTTTTGTACAATTGTCCACTAAAAATCTTTAAAGGTATAGTTATTTCCACACACTCATGAAAATTGTATCTTATTGAATATTTTAATCTGTCCAACTAGGAGAAAATTGAGAGAGGCCACATTCAATATAGAGGTCAGCTATGATGTTATTACCATGCCCCATTATACATGAGCTTGCTACTATGGAAAACTGCCCCCCTATAAAATAGAAAAAAATCGGCACATTGGAAACTGTATTAGTTTTCTAGGGCTGCCATAACGAAGTAGCACAGACTAGATGACTTAGACAACAGAAATTTATTTTCTCATAATTCTGCAGTCCAGGAGTCCCAAACCAAGGTGTTTTCAAGGTTGATTTCTTCTGAGGCCTCTCTCCCTGGCTTGTAGAAGGTGATATTCTCTGTGTCTTTACATAGTGTTTTCCTGTATATATCTGTGTCCAAATTTCCTCTTTCTACAAGGACAGTCATTGGATTAGGGCCCATGTGAACGAACTCATTTTAACTTAATTACGAACTCCAAATATAGCTACATTCTGAGACTCTGGGGGTAGGACTTCAACATATGAATTTGGAGATAACTCATCCCGAAACAGTGACTTATGAAATTTTTTCTCTTTCTTCTTCAGGGTGGTGTTGAGGGTTCTTTCTCTGGAGAGGGACCCAACCTTTATAGCGGGCAGAATTCTAAGTTGACCACCAGTGACCCACACTTTCGTATAGTTCCCTCCCCCGCAGTGTGGTGGCATTTATAACTTGTTTCTGGACATTAGAATATGGCAAAGTGATGGGATCGACAACACCTGATTTGTTTAGTCAAAGGTAATAGGAGAGTCATTTCTACAATTATATGTTGGATTATGTAAGACTAAGAGAGCAGAAGATTCCCCTGATAGCCATGAAATCTACAGCCACAAGGAAAAATTTGTGCCAACACTCTGAGGGAGCTCGGAAGCAGATCCATTTCTAGCTGAACTTCAATATGAGAACACCGTTCCCCTGACTTGTTTACTTTTGCCTTGTAAAACTAGGAGCAGAAAATCCTGGAAAACTGTGCCTGGCCTTCTGACTTAGAGCAACTGTGAGACAATAAATGGGCACTGGAAGCCTCTGGTGTTGTGGTAATGTGTTATGCAGGATAGAAAACCATACATACTTGGTGAGAAGTAAAGATAACCGTAAGGGAGACTTGATAGATCCTAAGGAGTATATTCCTGCTGGTCCCCTCTCTTGGATCACCAAGTCCTTTTCTTTTCTGCTTTATTATTATCTTTCAGATTAGCCTGATCTAGTCCTCCCCCAGAGCATAAATGAGGTATCTGAGTTTTTGGTTTTCTGAGTAGCTTTCTAATTGGTTTTGCCGCTTAGCCTCACTACTTTATGATTCTTTTTGTCAACTGTTCTCACCCAAACCTCCCCTTGGGCATTGTTTAGTATGGTTATAGTTTGGAGCCTGTGGCTACTCCAAGGCGGAATTTACACTTTTTCACTTCTCCAAAATTCCATCCCAATTAAATTTTATTCTATTTTTTTAAATTTATTTATTTATTTGAGAGAGAGAAAGAGAACACATGAGTGAGGGGAGGGGCAGAGGCAGAAGGAAAGAAGCAGATTCTCTGCTAAGCACAGAGCCCTGCCACTGGGCTCATTCTCAGGACCCTGAGATCATGACCTGACCCGAAATCTAGAGTTGGATGCTTGACAGACTAAGCCACCCAGGCACCCCATCCCAATTCCATTTTAAATCTCGCTTTCTTGTTACTCTTAAAAAGAGAAAAAAGTAAAAGGAAAATGTTTTCAAAAGAACTACAAGCTTGGAGGACTTTGGAGGTAATTTTGCCCTCTTAATCCCTGTAAAATTTTTCATTTTTTTTAACTTCAAATTCCAGTATTCACGATATTATTAAGGATTTGTGTTTTAGAAATTTTCTTTAAAAATTCAGTTACTTGTAGAGGGATGTTAATTATTAATAGACTAGTGAATGTTATGGGTCCAGTTAAAGCTAGAACTGGAGTAAAGTTAGGACCTGAAAATTACAAGCAGATTTGCCTACAGAGCTGGGTGTTAGAGTAGAAAGGGCAGGAAAGGGAGAGCGCAAGAGAGACTGAGACCATTGCACAACATTTGCATAGTTCACTGTTTTTCATCTATTTCACAATTATTATTAAAGAGAACCAACCAATGGCAGTTTTATTTATTTATAAGTTCTGCGAATTTAATGATGTGACCTTTAATCCTTACTCTTGTGGGTTCTGGACCCCTCCAAATCATGTCATGGACTTAGAGCTGCTCTCTGTAGGAACACCAAGTTGAAAAGCTGGGTAAGAGTCTCAATAGGATTATTTTAATTTTTTTTCTTTCAATTTTTTATTTAAATTCTAGTTAGTTAACATATAGTTTAATACTGGTTTCAGGAGTAGAATTTAGTGATTCATCACTTATATATAATACCCAGTGCTCATCACAAGTACCCTTCTTAATACCCATCAACTATTTAGCCCATCCCCTACCCACCTCCCCTCCAACAGCCGTCAGTTTGTTCTCTATAGTTAAGAGTCTCTTATGTTTTGCTTCCCTCTCTTTTTTCCCCTTCCCCATCTTCATCTGTTTTGTATCTTAAATTCCACATATGAGTGAAATCACATGGTATTTGTCTTTCTCTGACTGCCTTATTTTGCCTAGCATAATACACTGTAGCTCCATCCTTGTCATTGCAAATGGCAAGATTTCATTCTTTTGGTGGCTAAATAGTATTCCATATACCACATCTTCTTTATCCATTCATCAGTTGATGGACATTTGGGCTCTTTCCATAATTTGGCTGTTGTTGATAATACTGCTATAACCGTCAGGGTGCATGTGCCCCTTTGAATCAATATTTTTGTATCCTTCGGGTAAATACCTAGTAGTTCAATTTTGGGTTGTAGGGTAGTTCTGTTTTTAACTTCAATGGGATTATTTTTAAATGTTTATTTATTTGTTGTGGGTGAAAGAGGAAGGTGAGATTTTGTAGTCTTCGTGATGTCCATCAAACACAAACTGAGTTGCTATCTTAGATGAGCTGTGGATGGTGATTTTCTCAATATGCCTTTGCAAAAATTTTTTGAGTAATTGGCAAGATGATGTGAGGAATATTGATTGATGCATTATCCCTAATAAAAATGAACCCAACCCTGCAAGTTCTAGCTGAGTGTACACACTTCCTCTATAGATGCTTTATAGGTGCTTCTAAGCTACCCAGGGATTTTAGGCTTGTAAACTTATCATTGTCTTAATATTCTTCTGGACTTCATATGCTGGAAATGCTATGAAATACTGTTTTTATTCTATATCAAAACACTGATCTTGTTTATTAACTTATAATGTGGAGGTTTGTACTTAAATCTTCAATACGTAGTGTCTGAGGATTTGATGTGCATTGGTAAATTATTTCTTCATCAACTGCTGACTTTTAATTTTCCATGACATTTGTCAATTTTCTCAAGCTTATCAGATACTAGGTCAAATATTTTATTCACTGGTTTTCAAGCTTCAAAAGTCTATATTTAATTTTTGTAATGAATAAGTAAATAAATATTACATCTGTAAGACATTTGTATTTTTGGCAACATTATTGATTCCATTTATTTTAATTCAGTGATATGAGGTTGTAAAAATACCTGTAGCTATATAAACAACATATGTTAAATTTATAACGTATAGAGGCAGTTTTAATATGATGGCTTTGACTTTGGAAATATAGCAAGTAGAAAATAAACTTGGTACTGTTACACAAATGAAATCTTATTTTCAAACATTTTAATGTTACTGCCTTTATAAAAAAAGAAAAATTACTAATAAAAACAATACATTTCTTAAAAGAAAAATGATTTATTATGAGCCATCTATTATGAGCCACTCCAAGTAAATATAAAAATATTCATATTTATTATAAGTACCAAAATGTTTAAATACCACATATTCAGTTAGAGATGTGTTTTGTGTTGATCATATTAAGCTCTTATTTAATTTCATTCAAATTATTTCATATTTTATCAGTATTATTATATTTTGATGAAAAGTTTCAATTATAAATGATCTTAATTTCTGTTGTATCATATTGACTAACAGAACTTTCTGGAAATGCCTTTAAGTAAATGTAGATATCTCTTTAGATTACATTTATACAAATATATTCAAAACTAATTATTCTGTAACCAATTATTTTATAATGTACTTTCTATGAAAAGGGCTTGGGAATACATGAGGTAATACAGGTCAAAAGTGAAACATGACTTATCAATGAGGAAATATATATGAATAAATATAGTGACATAAAACACAGGACATTTGTATAAGGGTAATAATGCCTATAGGCTTTAGGATTCCAGTCCTACCTTTTCTTTAAGTATTTATGAGAATACTTCATGTGCATATTGTCAGAAGTGTTTCTGCTTTGAGGTAACATAATCCTTGATGTCTAGCTTTCTTTCCAGTTACAGATAAAAGTCACTCAGTACTATACCAATGCTTACCTAATTCAATTAAATAAACTTTAATTCGAAATTATAACATAGGTATAACAGCATGTCATGAAAAAAGAAGATTCTGGTAAAATTTCAAAATAAAAAGATTTAAAAAGCTATTCTAGATTTGATTTTTACAGTCTCTTGGCAAATCATTCAATCACTTATGCTTTTAAATGGAATCTTAAATTTTATAATTTGTTCAGTTGCTATTAAAGCCACCTCCTAGATAGATAGTCCCAAGTCTTGTTACCATTTTAAGGATTATCCCTGCAACTCATCTCTCCAGTTACTTTTCATTATTGGGATTTCTAACTTCAAAGGCAAAAACTCATTTCATTCTCTGAAGTTTTTATGTTTTTACATACAACACCTTCATTAAAACCCTTGGATTTGTGATTATTCCTGATAGCAGAAAAATATAAAGCTGTTATTTCTTTTTTCTGTTTTCTGTTATGATCATAACATTCGTTAGATGCTCCCCAAACCTTAGTTTGTAAAGCCATTGTAGCATCTCTGTTTGTGCCCCACAGTCACTTATACCAGGATGTCTCTGATTTCCTTTGTATAATAGTCATTGTTTATTGACTTCCCTTTGCAAGAGACATTATTAAAAAGAAGGAAGCAAACAACCTCTGCAATTCTTCATTATACTGTGAGAAGTTACTTCACTTTCCAGGTCTAGATTCATTCTAAGCTACAGGCCTTTAAGGAAACTACACTGGAGCTTGCAGCTAAAGAGGTAACCGTAAAGGAGATGTCAGTGAAGAACCAGCTGTCAGTATTGAGAGGAGAGTCTTTTCCATCTTCCTGGCATCTTCCTCTGATCGTAGCCAGGTCAAAGAAGCTTGTATGGTTCAGACCTGAAGACGATAGGCATCATTCTAATGTTTACTGTTAGGAGGTCCATTTCATAAGATGATTATTACATGAGCTCGCAAAGATACTGCAACCTAGTGTTTAAAAGTTAAAACCTGAGTTTCTTAAATCATTAGGATCAAAATAAAACAGTTTTAAAATAATTTCTGTAAAACGTTTACAAACAATTGTGTTTCACTGAAAATAGAGCAGCCATCTTGTGTCTCTAGAGCTTGGTAGCATTACAGTGGAACTGATCTTCTTTTTTATTCCCATTTTTAGAAACATATTATTTAAGATTATCTACCATAAGTCCTCTGGAATAGGCTGAGGCTTATCTTGCTTACTGTATCCCAAATCTTGAGTTTCAAATAATATACTGTCTCTTCTCTTGTATCTCCAGAGCTCATACATTTTAATTTAGCAATGTCTCCTTCATTCAATGTTTATTGAACATTTACTGTCCACAGAACAGTGTTATTGTTCTCGGAGTGAAAACTATGAGTTCAAGTAACAAGAGTAAATAGCTAATATTTAATTAATGCTTAGATATTATTTTTGTATTTATAATTTTAAAAAAGAGTATCCAC
The DNA here is from genome assembly GCF_002007445.2 of Ailuropoda melanoleuca. Lineage (NCBI taxonomy): Eukaryota > Metazoa > Chordata > Mammalia > Carnivora > Ursidae > Ailuropoda > Ailuropoda melanoleuca. The sequence continues at coordinate 41,820,217 of NC_048218.1, read as the reverse complement.
AGGACAGTATAAGCAATTGTAGCATTTAAATGCTAATAAAAGATATTTGGAAATTTGTTGTTTTTGAGTTTAAATTAGTTTTTTTATTAATTAGATCTACAGCATGAGCAGTGTGTGTATTTTCCACTTTGCTAAACTCTTTTTAAAATGAGAAAATGTTAATTAGATATTGTCATTCATTAAAATTTACAGGTCATGAAAGAGATAGTGCCAAATATCTTATTTGTATAATGTTACAAGTTTATTAAGAATTTTGCTACTGCTGATTTGATTCATATGTAAATTGCCTCAAAGTAAAATTAACCTGTCACTCCTTTAATTATTAATTATCCAATTATTTTATAGGCAAGCAACAAAATAATAAAAAGAATATTAGATATATAACACACGAGAAATCAATTATATTATTTACTATACAAGTGATTATGGTTTTGATCTCCATATATTTTACTGTAATACTATATTATCAAAATATATAATTAAATTTATTAATCATCCATTACATAAGGGAGAGATGCATGGAACAGCTAAATTAAGGAAACCACAGATCATGGCAGTGTTAATTTCATAATATGGTAATAACCTCCAGTGTCAGGAGCGTGGTCTCTGCCTTCCTATGCACTCATTTACAGCTTTGTTTATGATTCACCATCTAATTTAGGACATTTCCAACACAACAATAATTATTTGTTTAAAAAAAGAATTTAAAGACTGCAAATAATACTCTTTAAAGCATACTGCTCTTTAAAGCATACTCCCTCCCCTTTAAAGTATTCACTGTCTTTATAAATATAATCAATTGTGATAAGAAATGTTTTTGATGACCTGTAGCAGCCATATCCTGAACATTAGTTGTGGCATGTATAGCAAGTATTTATTATTTTTTTGGAAATTATAAAACATCAATGTGCTAGTCTAAAAAAGTATTCCCAACGTTCAGCTAAAAGAGCATGGATATTCACACAAACCTGGTTTCAACACAGGAATTTTTCATTTAGTACCAGCTGAGTGTTACTTAATCTGAGCCACAATATTCACAAATGGAATAATAACTTCAAAAACTTTTTGTGAAAATTAAAGAAAAGCGTAGGGACTTAAAGAATAATAACCAGTAGCACTCTTAATATATTAAGATAATATAGATGACAAGAGTGCAAGTATTAAAATCTAGCTGGGACTGTATTGAAACTACTACTGGGAATCCACATGTTTATATATACCAATTATATTCCGCTTGCTTTGTAATAAAATGTGTGTGTGTATGTATGTGTGTGCAGCATGAAAATAGACATAAATATAATAAAAGCCATAAATTTTAGTTAACTCTGAAGTTGAAGGTACATTGTCTAAATTAGTTTGCAGTAATAGATTCTGAATCTTTTTGAGGTATAAATATTTTCCTTAGAGTTAAATAGAGCTGTTTCATTCCCCGGTGCATTTATTATGTGTACACGCTGCCCAGTTTTGTTTAATGCAATTCTCTCAGATTAGAATTGCATTGCCTTTGTGCTAATCTGGAAATGAATAAGACTCTTAACTTCAAAAACTCATCTTTCAAGATTTATTGACAAAATTAATGTGTGAAATTACACTTCAAATGATTTAGATTATAGAACTCTATATTTGTTGTTTATAATGGTAATGCGATAAATATAATATTAATCTTTCAAAGTGTTATAGTGAATAATTTTGCCACAATCAAGGTTTACTTAAACTTTAATTTCCTGAGATCAATTAATTGTGTGTATACTACATAATTTTTAGACATTATTTGGCACATAATTATGCTGATTTAATTTTCCTGATCTACCTCTGTGGTCAGTGTAACAAATAGAGTATGTGCACCGTAACTTAAAGAAAATAATTTCCCTCATGTAGTCAATAAATAATATGACATAATATGTAAGTATAACATATTATACTTGTAATTATAAGTATAGTGTATTGCGGGATAATACTGCTTATTCACAGAGGAATATGAACAGTTTCTTTTCCAGGATATTGTGACTTAATTTTCTTTTTTGATTACTTACCCTGAAAGAAGGCACCCTGCAGCAACTGTAGCTTAGTGCATCTTCCTGAAATATGCTTGACCTCAGTAGAAGAATTAAAGTATGCTGCTCTACAGGATACATTTTTCAGTACATTCACTATTTAATTTAAAGACTAGAATCAAGGGGAAATGCATTACTTCTACTTTTTATTTTCAGATATTTGTAATTGGAGGAGACCATGCTTAAGACATTCATATAAGTTTAAACATAAATATATACAATAAATATAAACATGGTCCAAAGAGATGAGCCACCAAATAACAAATGAATACAAAATTTATTGGTGCTGTTTTTTAAATTTTATTCTTCAAGTCAATGACTTAATTAGCACTGGCTGCAAGAAAAGTATTACATACTTAATTCAGCACATAATTTAGTGATGCCAACAGGTTAGATTTCCTTAACAAACTAATCACCTTGATATTTGAAATTGAAACTATGCTGCTCTACATTTTGAACAGCAAAATTATATTTAATTGAATAAATGCATAATATTAATTGTGAACATGTGCATAACAGTGTATTCTAATGAAGCAATGACATAGACTAAATATTTTCAGATGTAAAAATCTAATAATCACAGCAAAAATATGAGCGAGAATTTTTCTTACATAACTCTATTTTGAAATTTGCCCTACAATTAAAATTCAATTTATATTATAATAATACTAATAATTGTGTTTCATTTAGTCTAAACTTATCGAATGTAAAAAGGAAGTAAAACAGTATTATTTAGAGTTTAGTTCTATAAATTTAAGGGCAATAATAATCTTAGCACATAAATAAAAGTATAAATATTCTTAATTGCTGATAATAGTAGACATTAATTACATTAGAAAATGATTTTTTATAACGGCAGCATTGAATAGTGAATAGACTCTGGGAATAGCAGTTATGAAAATTAATGCTTAGTATGAATCTAACCCTAAATTATTCTAGTTTATTTATTAAATAATGGCACTAAACAAAAAATGTTGAGTCTTCTCTGGTTCTAGACTTCTAAGATGCTGAGGTTTATTCATTTAAAAAACAGCAATAGATTATTTGTTATAAACTTAAAATATGCAGGCAAAGGTTATCCTAAATAAATGATAGTTTAGTCTAGATGCCGTATCTGTCAGTCATGGTGCTGATAATGGCTTGGCCATTACGAGACAGTAAACATATTTCAATATAAAATTAGCTTCCTGCTTGTATTTACCTGTCCATTATTTCTTTTTAAATGCTTTTATATAAAACGGATTATAATGTGTACTTATAAATAATTAAATGTTTATCAAATTTTTCTGTGCCTGTCTGTAGTGTAGAAACGTTTAATGTCAATTTTATAATATTAATTATGAACGAAGTCACCAGATTGGCTACTAAACATTTATATGGCAATTATCTTGCATGGATGGATACATTGTAATTAGTTAAAAATTTACTGTCAAAAGTTAATTGTGCTTATATGTGAAATACAGAACCTAAAACTTTATTTGAATAATGCGGTAGCTTGAAATGGTTGTAGTTATGTTAGACAGATGCACTATTAAATATCTGGGATAGATAATTCCTTGCTATTATAATCATGTCTGTGTCTACCAGAGGTCTGAACTTGATTCTAAACTTTTAGACTAATCTGTGCATAGCGAGGAGTTTAATAGAGTGTCATGTAAAAACGCAACAAAACAACAACACAAAAACAAAAACCTCGAGATGAAAGAACTGAAGCAAAAGGGCTTGAAGTATTAGAAATGGGAACTGTTCATATTAAGTCCAGAAATAGATATGTAAATCACATCATCCTCTAGCCAATTTTCATCAGATTCATACCTGAGACTTAGGATGAAAGGGTTGACAGTATTTTTTTTATCATAAAATCTCGTAGGAAAAGTGAATGCATATTTACTAGTATTGGTTCCAGAAGTCTCGGTGACTTCAGTGTATAATTATTGTCAAAATGTGTGTCCTTCACTCACACACACTCACACAGGTTCTACCCTTGGTGTGAAGCATTGACAGTCCATCCTAGGGTTGTAGGAACAATGTTACCACTTTTAGTGGGCATAAATGGAAGCTATAATCAATTTGATTGATGAAACCTCTTTATGTATACTGTTTTGTTTTTTAATAGCAGAAGTTTCTTCAGAGAAAGACTGATTAAGAAGAGTTAGACTCAATGAAGGAAGTGTACCTGATGGATCAAAATGTAGGAGTGGATCCCTGCAGTCCCTCTAAGGTAAAGCTTGCTTATATGGGGGCTTGGAAACAACACCAGAGATACTATTCTGTGACTGTCGTACTTTTAAGCCTGGGCTAATGTGAGTTTGGGGGGAGGGGGACAACTAGTTAAATATGACAGCAGTACAGCCCAAGACTAAATAGAAGTGATTTGGGAAGTTGAATTTAAAAAAAAAAAAAAAAAAAAAAGTTTACGTGGATAGCTAAGAAACTCAGGAAAGTGTGCATGTGTGTGTGTGTTTAATATATGGGTATAATTTACTATATTCTAATAAGAATTTTCACATTTAGGTGTTGCAAAATCCTTTTGGGAGTTTAAATCTATATTTCAGTAAACAAGAATGTGATATGAAATTTTATTAGGTTTACATGGACATGTTTAACCACATTTTGAAATCTAATTATATACAATTTGCTTTATTAGGGTGTTAGAATAAAAATACACGTTTATTGCCCCCTGACTCCCTGAAGGAAAGTTTTCTTTGCAGAATAGACTGTTTTCATGAAATAAGAACACAGGGCTGTGTTGTCAGGAATGGCGGATGCTTTCTGTTTTCTCCACACGAGGCCCCAAAATCAAAAACAGCAAAAAAAGTACTTGTATATATCTTCAGATGAAAGTATTTTATCATGAGGAATAAGATACAAATAAATGTAATGTATCTATAAGTTTCCTGATGAACCATTTAAAATAGTAGCAGATTAAATCAAGGAATTCTTTCTTTTTTCTTTTGGTTTGGTTTGATTTTTTTCTAAAAATCTCTAGGTGGAAAATAGTCTTCAGATTTTCCTTAACAGAAAATTAAATGTAAGCTTGAATTATGCACCTTCTGACATGTTTGCCTATCTTAATAGTAAAATTGAATAGTCTTTCTTGGTTTGTTTAATTCCTTAATGACCTCTCCCAAGGAGGTTTTTAGCAAAGATTAAGTATAGAACTTCTAAGGCAAAACCGACCTCTATTAGCTTATTACACTTGCTTTACATTTTTGCCTTGCTTTTAGCTCCTGTAAGTACCTGATCATGTGTTTGTCTTTTAAAAAATATTTTTTAATAAAATAAAATATAAAAATTGCATGATGAGCAAGACTGGACCAAATTCATATAGTCCCGTGTAGGTGGATATTGGTGACATCTCACTAATGTAGATGAGAAAAACTTTCAGGAACGGGTATTTAACTGTTTATTTTAGGAAACTATGCATTGTCTTCTTTTCTGTATTATTTATCCGGGCAATTAATGATATTCATTTTTATCACTGTTTTTATATTTTATACTCCAAAAAGTTTAAAGCAGATATATTTTGAAATGGAAAAAAAATATTAAATTCTTTCCCAAGAGGACAATTTAAGTCATATAGCAAGTATATAAACATAAAGAAATTTTCGAACATTTGTGGTACCCTAAAAAATCTAGAGTTTAGTCAGGTAACATTACATAGATTAGACATGAACTTTATCTGAAACTACTTGGAAAGTTTGTTTTGTTTTTTGTTTTGTTTTGTTTTGTTTGTTTTTTAAATGGTTTGCAGGCAAATTTAATTCTTGACATTTCTGGCAGGACCTTACTAAAGCCAAGTCTACATGACAGCTTTATCTAACAATATGCACCTGCAAATCAATATTTTAATGAGTCAGTCAATCAGTGAAAATCTAGAGACACCAGGAACTTTGAGGTTTGTCTGGAATGCCAGTACTACCTTTGATTTGGGGTAGTATTGAACCTATAGGAACCATTATCTTATCTTTAGCAGCCTGGGGCTTTCATAAAACTTAATGTTGCTTTCGATTCAAGACATCGGTTGTGTGTGTGGGTGTGTGTGTGTGTGCGCACAAATAGCAAACATCACTGCCGCATAATTCATTTCCTTGAGCTGAAATGTATATATATTTTTTAAAGTGGTATTTCTTTCTAAATAGTAAAACCTCATATTGGGCATTCAAAAATCTAAAGATTCGGGCGTTTGCTTAACTCCATGTCCATTTTAACATTTCTCTTGCCTTCATGTTTGTGGTACCTTGTACCAGGCCTACAAAATCCAGGTAAAAGCTTGATGACATACAAAATTAAACAACAGATTCCATATAAAGTAATATAAATAATATAAAGTAATTCCATCAACTTAGTGACTATATTTCAGCCTTAAATCATATCAGAAAAAAATAATTAGATTGTGCTTTTCTGTGCTTCTGGTGGATCTATTGTCTTTTTTTTTCTTGGGCGAAGGAAAAGATTCTGACAAATACGTTATGAGAGTTCTTATGTTGTTGAAATAGCCATGACCCTAAAATGTGAAATGAGATTAGTTTTAATAGTATCTCGGGTTTAACTAGGATTATTTAGTTTTACTTTTGCCAATCCTTTGAAGAAAAACGCTTTTTAGAGAATAGTGAAGATATTCTTTTGCAGATTTAACATTTGGGCTCCCACTTGGAAAAGCCAGCGAAAAGACTTCATATCTTTTTGAGCAGGTGATTGTGCAGCCAAAAAAATTAATCTGTTTAGAGCCCATATTTGAATAATCTTGCAGATGATTCACGCTAATCGACAGTTGATATATAAAACCAGAATGCTAATAGATTTTTTTAAATCAAACTATAAAAGCCAGGGGAGCCTGATTTTCATATCTTCTGACAAACTTTTTTTTTTTTCCTGTGAGTGAGCTACATGGAATTTGAAGGTTACTTGGTGATAAATTATAATATGTAGACTGATACATGGTTTAAATTAGTGGGTATCAAATAAGAAACTGGAAACTCGCTAGAAAATCAAATTCTCAGACTCCACCATTCCAGATGCGTCAGAATGAATTAGAAACAGAATTAGAACTGAAACAGAAATTCTGGTTAGGTGCTAAGAACCTGTGTTTTAAAAAGCACTCCAGGTTATTCTAATACATGCTAAAGTTTAGAACCACAGATTTAGATAGTAAATGCCACCAGCTCAATATCAGTCTAAGAATCCATCTTCACAGTAAATAATAAAGAGAATGATTATGAGTAACCCCTGGTCTAGTTTGTATTTGATTGTCTCTGTAGCTGTTTGAATACTAGGCAAAGGTAGCCTTCATGTTTTGTTTGTCATTAAGTATACTCATAGATTGACTCCATTTGCAGTGAATGTTTATATTGTAACATCTATTTTACACTTTTAGGTGATTGAATATCTCTGGTTATATCCAGTGTGTCTTGATTTATAGATGACTCTCAGGCTAATTTATTTTTTCTGTGTCTAATGGCTTATGTGAGCACATCATTGGTAGTCTATTCTCTCTCTCATTTCCTACAATTGTGGGCTGTTGAGAAACTGATGATCTCTAGTTAATGAACTCTGTTTTGCAAAAATATATTAATGTAAAAGACCTTTTATAATTTTTAATCAAAAGAACCTTGACTATGCTTAAGCATACAAAGGCACTCTGCAATTATTAGTCTCATATACAATTTTTTAAGTATTCTGAGTAATTACAACTAGTGGCCTTGACCATAAGTACATTTTTAATATGGCCACTGAAATACTTTTAATACAAATTGGTATATGTGAGGATGCTGAGTTACTGGGATGGATGACAGTCAGCTCCTCAAAACCAACACAAATAAATATAAAAGAAAAAAGCAATTGCAAAAGAATGCTTCATTCCCATGAAGGTACATTTTTTAGCTCCTCTTACATAGATATTTCTGTTGAATTTCACCTTGCAGGGTAACCATGCAACTCATCCCTACTCTTCCATGAGTAACTAAATGCATTAACATTTTATATGTGATTATTTCATATTCATGTAAATAATGAAAAAATGTTCTATATAATTTAATATTTGCATATATGCTAATAAATTGTACTTTTGTCCAAAATGTTTAAAAGTATTTTTCTATGTTCCTAATATCTCATAATAGAACCTATACTTATAGAGTTTGGGTTGTTCATGGGAGTTGGACATTTATCAAATGTATTTTACTAATTTATCAAATTATTGGTATGTGAGTGAAAAAAACAAAGATGGTCTGATAGTCTGATTTTATAACCTTAACAGCACCTGTTTTCACAGTTCTTTATTTGGCATTGGTATTATGGTAATAATTTTGAAAAAATTAATTACTAAAAATCTGTAATTAGAAAGCATAACATTATCAGCTAAATTTTGTGTAATTACAAAGACCAGTTACATTTAAACATTGAACCTAAGTTATTTTTTGAAACCATTTTCTTGATGAAATTGAATTGGAACTGTTGGTTTAGATACAGCTGTTCTAAAATGCAAAACTCACTGTGTAGGTAATATATGAGCCTGCAAATTCGGGGTTCTGTCTCTTAAAGAAAAAATTGTGGAGTATTTTAAAGGGATGTCCAGGAAAATAAAGGGTTTATTCTTGAGGGATAAAAGAGGGTTTCCCCTTTGAAGAAAAGTAGATTGTACTTTGAGCCTATCCTTTGGGATGTTTGTTTGAAATGTTAATTAGAATAATTGGTTTAGCAAGGATTAGGACAAGAGCTAAACACCACTGACAGCAAGATATCTTCTCTTGGGAATCTTTCTGTTTCAGTGACTGCCATGATGTTTAGAGTGGATGAAGTCACAGCATCCTCTCCAGGAAAAATGTCACAAAGATCACACCATTTCTGAATGTACCTTAATATTCATTGTTAAACCAGAAACATTTTCATTTTTAAAATTATTCATGTTTGAGAAAGTTAAAAAATTTAATAAGTTAAAGAGTACATTGTGCTAATGCCTCTTAATTCATGATGTGTTTGTTTATAATGCATTTTCTTCATATGAGGAGTGCCGTTACTTCATAGAGTATTTTTTTCTACAGTGTATCTGCAGAAACAATACTTTCTTGATTGCCAGATTTCAAATATGCAAACTCTAAAGCAGTTCCAAATATTTAATTATTCATGGATTCATTTAAGAATTATTGAGACTTTAATTTGGGCTATCCATTGAAAAGTACAGACATGGGCCCTGACCTTACGGAATTTACACTTCAGTGGAGGCAAAGGTACGGTCATAATATTGTGTGATGTGTGCTTGACTAGAACTAAAGAGAGAGGTACTATGTATGTACATAGAGGGGAAGTGTAAAAAAATAAGGCATTGATGATTAGAGCAAGTTTTTATGATGTGAGCTGCTAAGGGTGTTCCAGTTCTAGTCACTGAAATAGGGAAATAGAGGGATAATTTAGGTGGAAATATAATTAAAACTATTGTGAAAATAGTAAGCTTTAAGTGGCTACTAGATGTTTAGTGAGAGTAGGCAGTATGCAGTAATGTGTGAGAGCTTGGAACTCAGAAAAGCATAGTCTTTATATGTAAACTAGAGAATCAGCATCATTAAATTTATTATTTAAATACCATAGAATAATTAAATAACTTTGGGAAAGATATCAACTATGGGCATATATGGCCAATTAATGTATTAGCGAACCAAATATAGCAGTATATTAGAAAAGAAAGAGTCTTAGAAAAATGTTTGGAAGGGGCAAGCGTAGGAGGCTAAAATGAAACAGGTTTACTATCTTCATGGAGTAAGGCTTAGGCTGAGTGAATGAATGAATGACCTGTACAAATGAATGGTTCATAACTGGCCCGACTGGTTTGACAAGCATGTCTTGATTATTGACCCAGGGGACTGCTATAGTTCTCCCAATAAGTCCTTGGAAGTCTTCCAAAGCCAGTACACCTGGCAAACATTATGGGGATACTCAGATACTCAGCCCACCTGTGCACAAAGATAGAGTTATGATGAAGTTTGGGTTTTTTAGATTCCTCTCCTGAGTCTCTTGATGCTTGCCTGCATTCTTTTCTTTCCCTGTTCTCCACTGATTGTCTTTAAATAAAAGCCTCACATAAATATACACTGTGGAACTTAGTAAATCTTTTCAAATACCCAAACTGGGAAAAACGGTGTTCTTGAAATTTATTATCTTTACTGTTAGGTATGAAAAAGAAGCACTTACTGGGTCAATTATTTCATGGCACATATAAGGAGCTACAACGACTTTTTCCAGGAATGATAACAAATCCAGGAATGTAGTTATAATCAGCCTGTGATCAGCGTCAGCATTTGATTGAGTTTGTGATCATCTTTAATTTTCCTCCACAATCTAGCTTTTGCATTAACTAATCAGTGGTACATAGATGTGGTAGGAATTATCACCTTCACAACTTTTGAGTGTTTGATGGCAGCACTAATCTCTGGAATATTCCAAGGAGTGAATAATTTATTTTTGTTTACTGTCTCTGTAGGATGAGAAGAGTTTGTCGGGGTCTATACTTGGGTCTTTTTACAATATTATCTCTCAATTCATGGACCAGGCAATCAGCATAGGTTATCTACCAGTTAGTTATTAATGACATTTATTTCCTGTATACATTCTGGAACTGGGGAAGTGAATACCAGGGTTCCACAGTCCCGCTAACTCACTGATCACTTGGGCAAAATTTAATACTGACGCCCTAAATCCTTACTCAGGTCAAAGAACTATCAGGTGGTTTTGGATCTCCAGGGTGTAGGGTCGTTTCAAAGACAATATCCAATAATTCACATTACATTTGTAGACTATCCTTGCCCTAGTATAGCATAACTCTGAAAAATGAAAATAGGAGCCTTTGGGAAGATGGAGAAAAGAGTCAGGTTATTACTTTGACCCATTGCAGGGCACTTCAACAAAGTGAACCAAGAGGGAGGCTCTGGTGCTGTGAACTTGCTGAACTATTGGAGAGTAAGTTGCAGATATCATGGGTTTTTAAACCACAGGTAATTCTGTTTATATTGCCTAAGAACAAGAATATTCTCTTAGGCAATGAGTGCGAAATTTTCAAATTCAGGATATTTGCTATTATTTAATGTACCCCCTATAGTTAAGTTTTACCAGTTGTCCCAGTAAGAACCATTTTCTTTTTGAGCCTGGATCTAATCCCAGAATCACACATTGCATATATTTGTCGTGTGTCTTTAGTCACCTTTAATCTGAAAGAATTTCTCAATTTTTATCTTTTTTGACATTGAAATCATTAAAGAATGCAGATCAATTGAACTCTTTTAGAATATGGGATATTGTAACATGTTCTATAATCTCTGTGTGCGTAATTAACTCTTCGTCAGGAACAGCCATGCTGTGAACAGTAGCAGAGTGGCTGAATTCATTATCCACATTTCCCTTGTGCATTCATTCTTTAGACCTTATTCCCTACAGTAAGGCTGGGGGGTTCAGACATTTCAACATCAAAAAATACGGGCCACTACAGAACAAGTATCAATTAGCCTCCCTAACAGATCTATAATCTAGTCTCTGATGAGTAAATAAAAATATTAAATTGAGTATCTGTTGATGTCATCAGATTTGACTCAATCAGGACTTCTATTCTGCTTGCCTTTGTCTGGCACCTTTAAGATCCACGCCTATCTTTCAATGCTTTTCAGACTTCAGCCCATAGAGATTATAACACATTCTGCCAGTAGGTCAGTAACACCTTCAGTATATAGGCTATCTCCTCTGAGAATTCTCTTTGTGCTTCTCTATCTGGGATTTATTGGGCACTAGCGTAGAGTAAATGAGAGATGGTGGATGTCATTCCCAGGAAGAATAATCATCAGTTTGTAAGAAAATTGCTCGAGGCCCAATCATTGAAGCTTTAATGCTGGGCAGTCAGATTTCTTTAGAAGGTTGAAGTTTGTACTCATGCTTCTTATTCCAGTGAAAAATCATTTCTTCCTTGGCTTCTCCAGTTTCATAACTGCATCTCCTTTTTTTTTTTTTGATTCAACAATTTTATAACTTTCTCAGTGCACATCAAGACAAGTGTACTCTTAATCCCCTTTATCTATTTCATCCATCCCTCCCCCACCTCCCTTCTGGCAGTTTCACTGTTGCATCTTCTTTTAATTTGGCTTCTTATCTTAGATTTATCTGGACCTTAATAGTATTCTACCAATATAGATCCAGTGGATTTGAAATTATCCCTCAAAAGAAAATCCAATCAATAAGTGTTATAAATTATATCTGAAATGTTGAATGTGTTTTATTTGATAAGAATTCATAATCACCAATCTCATTATTAATAATTCAATATTTGAAGAAGTTGAAAAGCAAGTCGTGTTATTCATTGCCTATTCAAAAAGGATTTTTGCTTGTTTTTTAGAATACTTAATCAACGCACATTCCTACTTAGAATTCTAAACTAAGAAATTTATCAACTGATATAATTGCAGTCATTTGTCCAATCTATTTTATTTTCTATTGTAAAATTTATTAGTATTTCTTTAAAGGTAATGCCCACACTTTTTATGCCACAAGAGGTTTGAAAAGCAAAGTATGTCAATAATTATCTCCACATTCATGCAACTCCAAATGATGAATTAAAACTAAATGTATATCTTTTTGACAATGCTTACCTTAGTAGGGAGAAGCCACAGTTGTAGGTGTTAAATTTGATAACTTTTATGAAGTCAGCCTATTTAAGGTGGCATCGATCTTAGCTATTTTCAGTGTCAAACATTAACCCTATAAACGTGTAATAAGATGATTATTTCATGTTTGGTTATGTAAGGAATAAAATATAGTGGTATAGCTTGGCAACCAAAAACAAACAACAAAGAGATTTATAAACTCTTCATTAGCTGGGTTTTAAAATCCTTTGAATCTTATGAGAAAACACCATGATTTGATATATTATGGTAGAAAGGATTTTTGAAGGTGAATAATTTTCATATAACATGAAAGTGTTCCTTTCTATTTTAATAAAATTAAATTATAAATATCAATATGATTATCCAGTAAGCATTTTGACTATTTTTGTTGTTTTTTTGGATGCTAAGTTATTTTTATATAACATGTGGGACATTATAGCGATAGCTCATTTTTTTCAGTTTGTGAGGGATGTTAGATTTATTCCTACATACCAAAAGCCCGTTCCTGAGTAAAATGAAGTATGGCCTTTATTAAGAATTTTAAACGTATGTAAACCATTATATATTTTCTCTTTTAAGTTTTTATTTAAATTCCAGTTAGTTAGCCCAGTGTAATATTAGTTTCAGGTGTACAGTATAGTGGTTCAACACTTCAGTACAGTACCCAGTGCTCATCACAGCAAGTGCCCTCCTTCATCCCTATCAGCTATTTAACGCATCCTTCCACCCAGCTCCTTTCTGGTAGCCATCAGTTTGTTCTCTATAGTTAAGAGTGTTTCTTGGTTTGCCTCTCACTTTCTTTTTCTTTTTTTTTTTAACCCTTTTCTCATTTTTTCTTTCTTAAATTCCAGATATGAGTGAAATCAGATAGCATATCTCTTTGTCTGACTGACTTACTTTGCTTATTAGCATTATATTCTCAAGGTCCATCCATGTAATTGAAAAGATTTCATTCTTTTTTATGACTAATATTCCATTGTGTATACCTCTTCTTTATGCATTCATTAGTCAGTGGACACTTGGACTCTTTCCATAATTAGGCTATTGAAGATGATGTTGCTATAAACATCAGCGTGCATGTATCCCCTTTAAATTAGTATTTTGTATTTTTTGGGTAAATACCTAGTAGTGCAACTGCTAGATCATAGGGTAGTTCTATTTTTAACTTTTTGAGGATACTCCATACTGTTTTCCAGAGTGGCTGCACCAGTTTTCATTCCCACCAAGTGCAAGAGGGTTCCCCTTTCTCTGCGTCTTTGTCAAAACCTGTTCGTTCTTGTGTTGTTAATTTTAGCCATTCTGACAGGTGTGAAATATCTCATTATAGTTTTGATTTTCATTTCCCTGATGATCAGTGATGTTGAGCATCTTTTCATGTGTCTGTTGGCCATCTGTATATCTTCTTTGGAAAATTTTCCATCCATGTCTTCTGCCCATTTTTTAATTGGATTATTCATTTTTGGGGTGTTGTTTTAGAAGTTATTTATTTTGGATACTAACCATTTATTGGATATGTCCCATTTAAATATCTTCTCCCATTCTGTAATCTGCCTTTTCCTTTTCTCGATTGTTTCCTTCACTGTGCAGAAGTTTTTTATTTTCATGTAGTCCCAATAGTTGATTTTTGTTTTTGTTTTCCTTGCCTCAGAAACATATCTAGAAAGAAGTTGCTGTAGGTGATATCAAAAAAGTTACTGGCTCTATTCTCTTTGAGGATATTTATGGCGTTCTGTCTCACAATTAGGACTTTCATCCATTTTGAGTTTATTTTTGTGTATGGTGTAAGCAAGTGGTCCAGTTTCATTCTTTTGCATGTTGCTGTCCTGTTTTCCCAACACCATTTATTGAAGAGACCATTTTTCCATGGATATTCTTTCCTGCTTTGCCAAAGACTAATTGACCACACAGTTGTGGGTACATTTCTAGGTTGTCTGTTTTGTTTCATTGATCTATGTGTCTATTTTTGTGTGTGTGTGCCATTATCATAATGTCTTGATCACTGCAGATTTGCAATGTAGCTTGAAGTCTGAAATTGTGATGCCTTCAGCTTTGCTTTTCTTCTTCCAGGTCGCTTTGGCCTTTCAGGGTCTTTTGTGGTTCCATACAAATTTTAGGATTGTTTGTTTTTGTGAAGAATGCTTTTGGTATTTTGATAGGGATTGTGTTAAATGTGTGGATTGCTTTGGGTAATATAGACATTTTAAAAATATTTGTTCTTCCAATCTGTAAGTGTAGAATATCTTTCAATTTCTTCAATTCCTTTCATCAGTGTTTTATAGTTTTCAGAGTACAGGTCTTTCACCTCTTTGGTTGGGTTTATTCCTAGGTATCTTATTATTTGTGGTGCAACTGTAAATGGGATTGATTCCTTAATTTCTCTTTCTGCTGCTTCATTATTGGTATATAGAAATGCAACACACTTCTGTACATTGAATTTTGTATCCTGTAAATTTACTGAACTCATATATCAGTTCTAATAGTTTATTGGTGGAGTCTTTCAAGCTTTATATATATAGTATCATGTCATCTGCAAATAGTGAAAGTTTTCCTTCTTCCTTGCTAATTTGATGTTTTTATTTCTTTTTGTTGTCTGATTGCCCAACCTAGGACTTCCAGTACTGTATTAAATAATGGTGGTAAGAGGGCGCCTGCGTGGCTCTGTTGGTTAAGCATCTGCCTTCAGTTCAGATCATGCCAGGGTCCTGGGATCAAGTCCCACGTTGGGCTCCCTGCTCAACAGGGGATCTGCTTCTCCCTCTGCTCCTCCTCCCTACTCATGCTCTCTCAAAAATAAATAAATAAAATCTTAAAAAAAAATAACAGTGGTGAGAGTGAACATCCCCGTCTTATTCCTGACCATGGAGGAAAAGCACTCAGTTTTTATTCATTGAGGATGATATCACTGTGGGGTTTTTTGTAAGTGGCCTATATTATGTTGAGGTACGTTTCATTTAACCCTACTTTGTTGAGGATTTTTATCATGACTGAAGGTTGTACTTTGTCAAATGCTTTTTCTGCATGTATTGAAGTAATCATATGGTTCTTATCCTTTCTTTTATTAATATGATGTATCACGTTGATTGATTTGCAAATATTGAACCACCCTTGCAACCCAGGAATAAATTCCACTTGATCATGGTGCATGATTTTTTTAATGTATTGTTAGATTCAGCTTGCTAGTGTTTTATTGAGAATTTTGCATCTGTGTTCATTAGGAATATTGGTTTGTAGTGGTGTCTTTATCTGGTTTTGGTAGCAGGGTAATGCTAGTCTCATAGAATGAATTTGGAAGTCTCCCTTTTCCAGTTTTTTTGGATTTGGGAGGAATACATGTTAACTCTTTAAATGTTTGTTGAATTTATTAGGAAGCCATCTGGCCTGGGGCTTTTGTTTGTTGGTAGTTTTTTCATTACTGATTCAGTTTCTTTGCTGGTTATCGGTGTGTTTAAGTTTTCTATTTCTTCCTGTCTCATTTCATTTTAATTTTTAAAAATGTAATCTCTAGGCCAATGTGGGGCTTGAACTCATGACTTCTATATCAAGAGTCGCATGTGCTACCCACTGAGTCAGTCACTTTTGGTAGTTTATGGTTCTAGGAATTTATCCATTTCTTCCAGTTTGTCCAGTTTGGAAGCATATAGTTTTTTATAATATTCTCTTATAATAGTTTGTATTTCTGCGGTGGTTGTGATCTCCCCTCCCTCATTTGTGATTTTATTTATTTGGGTCCTTTCTCTTTTCTTTTTGATAAGTCTGTTTAGGGATTTATCAATTTTATGAATTTTTTCAAAGAACCAGCTCCTGGTTTCATTGATCTGTTCTATTGTTTCTTTAGTTTCTAATCATTTATTTCTGCTCTTATCTTTATTATTCCCCTCATTCTGCTGGATTTAGACTTCCTTTGTTGTTCTTTTCTGGCTCTTTTCTGTGTAAGGTTAGACTGTTTGAAATATATCTTGCCTCTTGAGTTAGGACTGTATTACTATATATTTATCTCTTGAGACCACTTTTGCTACATCCAAAGGTTTTGGACTGTTGTGTTTTCATTGTCATTGGTTTCCATGTATTTCTTTATTTCTTCTTTGATTTCACGGTTGAACCATTCATTGTTTAATAGTATGTTCTTTAACCTCCACGTATTTGTGGTCTTTCTAGATTTTTTCTTGTGGTTGACTTCTAGTTTCATAGCGTTGTGGTCAGAAAAGGTGCAAATGACTTCAGTCATTTGTATTTGTTGAGACCTGTTTTGTGACCTAATATGTAATCTGTTCTGGAGAATGGTCCATGTGCACTTGAAAAATGTGTGTATTCTGCTTTGTTAGGATGAAATGTTCTGAATATATCTGTTATCTGTTAAGTCCATCTGGTCCAGAGTGTCATTCAAAGCCATTGTTTCCTGTTTGATTTTCTGTTTAGATGATCTGTCCATTGATATAAATGGGGTGTTAAAGTCCCCTACTATTATTGTATTATTAATGAGCTCCTTTATGTTTGTTATTAATTGTTTTATGTATTTGGGTGCTCCCATTTTGGGTGCATAAATATTTACAGTTGTTATATCTTCTTGCTGTAGTGTCCCTTTATGATGATATAGTGCCTTTTTTTGTCTCTTGTTATAGTGTTTGTTTTAAAGTCTAGTTTGTCCGATTTAAGTATTGCTATTCCAGCTTTCTTTTCATGTCCATTTGCATGATAAATATTTCTCCATCCCCTCTCTTTCAGTCTGCAAGTGTCTTTGGATCTAAAATGAGTCTCTTGTAGGCAGCACATAGATGGGTCTTGTTTTTTTATCTGTGCTGACAACCTGTTTTTTGAAAAGAGCATTTAGTCCATTTACATTCAGAGTAATTTTTGATATATATTTATTGCCATTTTATTACTTGTTTTGTCATTGTTTCTGGAGATTGTTTTCTGATCCTTTCTTGTCTTTGTCACTTTTGGTGTCTTCTTTGCACTCATAGAGACCCCTTTAATATTTCTTGGAAAGCTGGTTTAGCGGTCATGAGCTCCTTTGTTTTTTGTTTGTCTGGGAAACTCATTATCTCTCCTCCTATCTGAATGACAGCCTTGCTGGATAGAGTAGTCTTGGCTCCCGATTTTTTCCATTCAGCACTTTGAATAATCGTGACACTCTATTCTGGATTGCCAAGTTTCTGTTGAAAAATCTCCAGCTGGCCTTATGGTTTTTCTCTTGTAAGTTAAGGACTTCTTTTGTCTTGCTGCTTGAAATTTTTTCTTTGTCACTATA
This sequence comes from Ailuropoda melanoleuca, assembly GCF_002007445.2. Taxonomy (NCBI): domain Eukaryota; kingdom Metazoa; phylum Chordata; class Mammalia; order Carnivora; family Ursidae; genus Ailuropoda; species Ailuropoda melanoleuca. Next base: position 41,802,278 of record NC_048218.1, on the reverse strand, counting down.
TTTTGCAAATTTAATTACAATATGTCTTCATGTTGGCCTGTCTTTGTTGATTTTTATGGGAGTTCTCTGTGCCTCCTGGATCTGTTTGTCTGTTTCCTTCCTCAGATTAAGGGAGTTTTCTGCTTTTCTTCCTTTCTTTCTTTTCTTTTCTTTTCTTTTT